>NC_044367.1:28630187-28930187 GCF_007364275.1 Archocentrus centrarchus | reverse complement strand
TACAGTAAATACATACATGCATGCAGGGATAAACAGTCATACCTTGAATATCACGCACATACTGCTGGGACTAACACTTTGCAACATAAGCAATTAACACGCTGTTGAACTGGCCTTGACATGAGCAGAGAGCTCAATTACAAACACACCGAACAAAAGATCATGCACGCACATATGCACACACAAGGGTGCAAACAAATATAAAGCACTTTGGCACACACACGAGCACACACACACTCTGGCGGCCGTCCAGACTGAGTCTCGTTGCTTGTGTCTATAAAGCCCTGAGCACCATATCGACAACTGTAATAACTGCGGCTGGCAGGAGAGAGCAGATTACAGTAGCAATCATAGGCCCTGAACACACATACGCACACACACACCTACCTTCTGTCACTGTCCAATGTTTCTTTTCATCACCAATACAGACACACACATTTTTAGGTCCATGCTATACCTCGTGAAGTGATAATACTGTAGCAGCAAACTGACCACAGGTCCACTGTTACAGGAAAGAATACAGAGTCAGTCGGTCGGTACAAGAAAGTGTATATCTGAGATTATTTTAGATTAAATACTAAAAATAAATAATGATAAATATTGTGCTGGGCTTCCTATGAGATGATGGACAGATGGATGTTTTTGGTGCCTTCACAGACCTAAACTAAAATCAGAAAGGAAAAGGTCTCTAGAGGATCTGCGAGCATGGAGCCAAACCGTCAGCAGAGCTCACACCGGGGTCAGAACTATACGGCGCACAGGCCGAGGGGAGGACACGATTATTTACACATTCTGCAGATTGTTATATTCAAAAGCCCAAATGCTGAAAGGCGTTCAGCAGTGCTCTGGATTAACACATTAGCACAGGGACAATGAGTGACTCAGCTGGTCACAACAAGTGCTAAAATCAGGCACAGAAACACTGCCTTTGAAACACCAGAGCACAGCACCTCTGCTTTATTCCTCACATTCCCTGCAATTATCTCATTCTCCTTCTGTTTTTCACCTCTTCTCATTTCAGTCGTTACTTCTCTTTTACCTCTTTCTTGTGCTTTCCACTAGCCCCTGACCAAGGAGAAGCAATTTGCAGAGGCAATCCGTCGCTAATTCTCACTCAGAGTTCATGAAAAATGTATAGCAGGCTGACTGTAGGGAGATGCAGATTGGCGCTGGGCCCTCAGCAAGAGCCTAGCTCTGCATTAATGGAATGTTATTTTCACCCTCTGCATCCATCATCCATCCATCCATCCGTTCATCCATCCATCCATGCTTTCTCCCTTCTCCTACAGAGTTTGACCAAACAAAGTTCATAAATATTCCACACTGCAGTAGAATATTAGCATCTTAAACAACCCAAACACTGCTATCTGCAAATCTTAACAACTCTGCATGTGTGTGCGTGAGTGTGTGTTTGTGTGTTTGCCTGTGAGCACAGTGTGCAGCCAGCTAAACCTTCTCAAAGATAATAAGAGGAAAAAACTTTATCTTAATCTTTAAAAGGCACGACATGAAGTTTGAATCCAGCTGTGAAATGGGTCGTGTGTGCGTGTGTGAATGCGTCTTAGCGTGAATTTGCAGATATGTTCGTGTGTTCATGAGGATGTGTTTAAAGTACACATATCTTATGAGAGTAGATTAATAACAGCACTGTAATGCCATCAGGACTAGTCACAGTGTGGATCATGCATAATAAACCTCCTGAGGAGTTTACACACGCACGCACACACACACACACACACACACACACACACACACACACACACACACGCACGCACGTGCACACACACACACACGCACGCACTTCCTGTCACTATAGCAACACTGGCGATGCTGTTGCCCCAAACGTCAAAGTCAGATGTAATTTCAGCCTCCCAACAGCCAGAGGGAGCCATGGTGATGACAGAACATTCCCCCTCTGATGGCTCCTTCCTCCCTCCATCCCTCCCCTTCAGTTCTTCCACTTTGCTTCTCTTCCAATCCTCAGCTGCCCCCCCCACACACACACACACAGCTGCCCTGCTGGGAGTCCAGGCACTGACGTAAAAATAAACCCAGAAATGTCAGAAGTGGACGTCTCAGAGTTGGGAAACAGGGAGTGAAAGGAGAAGGAAGAGAGATGGAGATAAGGGTGGAAAAGGAATAAAGCCGTTTTCATTTTTAATTTTTTCCTTCCAGTGACAGCGACTCAGTTCACTCTCTCCTTCTACAGTTTTCCTCTGCTAAGGTGGACAAAAATACGCAAAAGCAGCAAATGTCACCTAGCTTCCAACATTTCAGTCCACATTAATATCCACTGAGGAAGAGAAATTCTTCCAGATTCATATACTGAAATATCCTTTGGCAGAAGATGTCCGGACTATTAATGAATGTAAAATAGATGTTTCCAATCTTCAGTTCAGATTGGCTCAATAAGCCATTTTAACAGTTCATTTAAATATTAATGTGGTAACAGAAAATCACCATTTATAATGGACGGCTTGGTGCCAGAAGGGTGTATCTGGCAATAATGGCTGGTGAAAATGAAATCTATACATCACTGGAGATGTGTTTGGTGTTCTGGAGTGAGTATGAAAAAGGGTTTAATCAAACACAAACTGAGTGAAGTGAGGCGATGTCCGGCCGAGGCTGCTCGACCCGAGCTTCACTTCACATTTACACCTAAAAAGGACGAGCCAAACTGATAAAGCACGCAGTGTGTCATGTTCACTTACTGGGTGCATTCAACATCCTGATATAGCAGCATCTGCTTTCACACACTGTCACGCTGCAGACTGTCCCGCGGATGAATGGGGAGGACAGTCTGGAAGGTGTTAAAGCTTGGTTTGAGTCCTGAAAACACCAGGACAAAAAACCATGCAGAACACACGGGGACACTTCTTCCATGGAGGGATGCAGACACTGACAGACACGCACATGCACACTCAAATGCACATATTGGTACACACTCTTTACAAGGTGTGTGTGTGTGTGTGTGTGTGTGTGTGTGTGTGTGTGTGTGTGTGTGTGTGTGTGTGTGTGTGTGTGCGTGTGGCTCACTGTCTTCTGTTGTCCTAAATTTGAACTATTCTGTTAGAGGAAATAAGCTTTGACAAAAGCCACCAGCTAGAGGGGAAACTGATGGGCAAAGGATTAAAAAAAAAAGATGTAGTTGGGGAACATTTCTCTCCTTCTAGGGTCAGTCCTTGCTCATGTTCCTCCTCCTCCTCACTTATCTCCCCCCCATCTGTCTCTCCTCCTCTGTAGAAGAGGTTGGTGGAGAGGCGCCAGTGGAGTCGGTCTGGTGTTTTCTTAACCAAGTTCATCCCTCTCCATTCCCCTCTCACTCTCAAATCACAAAGCCTGACACAGTGTATGCATGTGTGAGCATAGGGGTAGGTGTGTGTGAGAGTGTGTGTGTGTGTGCGCACATATACACACAGGTTTACCTATGTGCCCTTCACTCTGTTGTGCAGGGCTTCTGTGAGCCAGTCTGTTAAGGGTGGCTGAGTATAAACATGCCCTCCTCTGCAGCTGAAGCTCTTCTCCCCTCTCTCTGCTCAGCCTTGTGTTACCAGTTTGTTTAACAACCTGCACTGGCCAACATAGTTCCCGGTAGGCAGCACAGTGTGCAGCCATCAAATTTTGCCATAAGAAACAACTGAAATCCTGCAGGCAAAAATACTTTATTGATCCCCATAGGGAAATTCTCTTTGAGTGTGTCTCTCCCCTGCAGGGGATCAGAGTGCAGTGTCAGCTGCTGAGGAGTGCTGCTTGGGATTCAGTGTCCTGCTAAAGGACACTTCAGCAGTCTTGGTGCTTGTCATGGTGGAGATCTGAAATGCACGTTACAAGTTGACTGGCTTCTCTCTATCTGCATGCTTACTTTACAGCAAAAATTAGGAGCTGTGCTGAGACACACCTGCTGAATCAGAGAAGGATATATCTATGAGTCAGATACTGATACTGAAACATGGAACTGATGATGTATGAGGATGAAAGTGCAGGAAAGATTCCCCACCGATCAATTCCACTTCCTGTGCATCTGTGTTTTCAAGCCGTAGGGGAACAAATGGTAAACGCTGGGAAAAACACATGTTCCTGGCTCCTGAGGATCAAAAACACCACGCGTGTACATGAAACTGTGTGTGTGTGTGTGCTAAATGATTCATGAGGAGCAAATGAAAACAGGTTGGCATACAAGTGGAAAAATCGCCTGTCTGCATTTTAGATGAAGTCAGGGTCCTCTGACTCGCTGCGTCATGATATCTGTGTCTGTGGGGAAACAGGGCAGAGGTGAACACAGAATTATGTGTGTGTGCAGCAGACTGATGCTAAAAGCCTAACTGTAAGGTACTCTATGGACTCCTATGGAGTGTATATGGCTTACCGACACATACAGCGTCGCTGAATCAGCCACTCCTACTCATATTAGAGCTGCAGGTTTAAGGTTGGCGTGACCTTGACCATCTCCTATACCTCAGTGTAAAACTTGCTTCAGATTAGCGGTCCTATTCTCAGAGCAGCTATGCGCTCACAGCAATGGCAGGGAGCTGCTCTGGCCTTCAAGCTGCTGTCTGTTCTAAGAATAGGCACCAGGGTCCAGAGAACATCTCATCTCTGAGTCTCCCTCTCTCTCACTTCCCCACATATGGAGAGGACCACATATGGCTAAAATATATGTGAGGCAGCCCCCGTGTAAACACATAAAAAATGCAACTGAATAATTAGTATCATAATCATCTGTAAACCATAATATGATGTACTGTATATGAGAGGTGTGCTGTCCTCCCGCCTTCTCTCTCCCCATCCCTCTGTTCCTTCCTTCTTCACCTCCCTTATATTTCTTTGCTTTCCTCCCTCTTTTTCTCCTCTCCTCCCCCCGTGTGCACTAATGTGGAGGCTGAATCTAACCCTGCTGGATGACATTACTGTGTGCTGCCTGCTGGCCTGTCTGCCTGCCTGGGGACTCTAAAATAAAACACAGCAGTAGGGAGAGCCAGAGTGAGAGCACATACTGTATAGGCAGGCTGACTGACATGCTCTGATAGAGCACGCACACACAGTGAGCGAAAACGGCTCGCAGAGGACAGAATGTGCATCAAAGTACGCGCTGAATGTGTGTTTCCCACTAAAGAAGAGTGTGTGAGTGTGTGTGTGTGTGTGGTGAGGGAGAGGTGAGGGGAGGGGTGCAGGCCTCTCCAGCTGTGTCCTGTCAATCATTTATGACCTAACACTCAGAAAAGCAGAGGGGGGCAAGGTGGACAGGACTGAGAGGGAGAGATAGTGTTCCTGAATTTTCCTTTTTGTCTGATGGAAAATAAGTCAAGGAGGGGCAAATGAGCACTGAAAGACCTACAAGAATGTTTTTGTCAGTGTGTGTGTGTGTGTGTGTACTAGTGTGAATAACACACCACTGCTGGAACCCATAGCCTGAATTCAGCATCCCTCACCCTGAACAAGTGACAAAAAGATAACCACGTTTCACTTCATCGCTTCACGCCCTTTCTCTCGCTCTCTCTCATGCATCCTCTTCACCCCTTCTCCCCCACTTCCTCACCTCACCCTCCCACCCCCAGCTCTCACTCTGTCTTTCCACATGGGTGGCCATCCTCTCCCATGTCCCAGAGGATGGGAGGCTGCTCGGCAGCTTGGCAGGCTGTCAGGGGAACGCCGGAGAGCAGGGAACATGAAGTGACTGGAGCAGCGATGGTGGTGGGCTGGGGGGGGGGGGGGGGGGGGGGGGGGGGGGGCACACTGTGGAAGAACTAGCTTGACTTAGCAACGTTAGGCAAAAGATGCAGAGGGCTGCTGACAAATGCAGCCCCCCCCCCCCCCCACACACACACACACACACACACACACAAACACACCAAAAAGGAAAAGAAGCTTGACTGCCACACATAGCTGGAAATTACAAGGCAGCAGATGACATGTCATCCTGTGCCAATCACAGAGCCCAGCTCTAACACACTGCCAGCCACAAACATGTCACGTTTTATTGACCTGTAATTGCTCCGCACATCCTACTGAAATCAGAGAAGCAAGATTTCATCCAGTTTCAGTGCCGGCTCAGCAGCGGTGTCTGCGCTATCACATGGTTTTAAAAAATATTTATCAAAAATCTACCCAGAGTCATGTCCTTTAGCTGGGAGTGCAAAATTATTTCCACATAAAATCAAATCACAAAGGCTGGTGACTAAATTATGCCCCAAAGTCAACCTGCTGCAAAAAGGATGTCAAGTAGTTCATTTTCTCAGAGTTGTTGCTCTTTGTTTGGAACCTGATTTAATGACTGAAAAAGTCTCAGCTGAACCAAAACCACGAAAACTGCAGCTACACAGATAAAAAACAAAGAATAATATGTTTAATGCATCAGGAAGGCTGTTCATACGCATACACCAAGAGGCAACATTAGCCAACAAAATAATAATCTACAACAGAAACACACATTCACACATGACACCAGTACCACAGCTACATGGAGACGCACACATATGGTCAACATGCTAACGCTGCACTAACTGATGGTTCAAGCTCCCCTTTTCTTGGCCGTGCAGCTGGAACATTAAAGGCATGGAGATTTCACACCAACCATCCTGATCCTGTACAGTGATATGGAATACAAGGCATTCCGTATCTCCAATACACTACATTTTGAAAGACCCGAAGGGCACTGTGACTTGCATTTGTGATAAGTCACTAAAGCTCTTTTCCCTTTGGTCTTCCTTCAAAAATCCCGCCACATCACAGAGCAGACTCGTCCCAAAACAACAACATGACACTCTGCCGACCCGCGCTCCCTCCCTCCCGACAGAGAGAGGGAAAAAAGATGACAGCAGCTTTAGATCTGACATCAAATACCGGTGAGAGAGTGAGAAAGAGAGGGGAGAGGAAAAAAAAAAGCAGTTACATCTCTGCTGTGACAGCTTGCTGGAAGAGCCTCGCAAATGCCGAGCAATTCCTCTCTCCTTTTCTCTCTCCCCTTCCATCTATCCATCTCTCCCTCTGTGTCTCTCATCAAAACTTGCCGACGATTAGGATCTCGGAGAGCCACGCGATTTGGATGGGATGTGAAAACACACGGAGAACCCAAGGGGTAAAATGCCAGGATTAAAGTGGTGAGGGAATATGGGGTGATGGTGGTGGTGGTGGTTCAAATAGATCGGCCCCCGCGACTGCAGTGGCTCCTCGCTTCGTCTTGCTCTCTCGCTACGGATTCACACACTGATACATCAAGGCCATTTCTCATTATAGCACAAGGGGGGAGGAAGAGCTTTCATGATGCTACTTTAGAGAGAAAGACAGAGAGGGAAGGGGAAGGGGGCTAAAGAGTGTGGGAGAGTGAAAATGAAGGAAAAAGAAGAAATTCTGAGATTAAACACATGACATGCTGTTAGCATGTTATGGAGGGAAAGTGTGATTGTACGGGCCTGTATGGATGAGACGGAAATGAGAAATGAAGAACTGACCGATCGCGGCTGAAACAAAGTAAAGTCAAACATCGGCGTGTGCTGAGAGACTGAAGACGACCGCTGAGACTTCAAAAGTGCCCGTATACGAAGAATATTACGGCTCAATCGAAGTTCATACACTTAATTTAGCTTTTCTTGCAGTTTATTCCTCCATTCCTGGGGCTGTTCCAAAGTATCGAGTAAATTAAACTGCACACACCTCAAGCACTGCCAATATTTGCGACCATTTGCAAATGTCTATTTATTCTATTCTTGAAAGTGCTGTAGAGCTGCAAGCAGAGAGAAATGAGAGTAAAAAGCGATTAGGTTGGCCAAAAGAAAAAAACTGGAGCAGCCCACATCTCTCTCCCTTCATGGATCAGCCTGGTCTCACCATTTCTTCTCAATTACTCCTCCAGTCAACCTGCTCAACGGTTTTCAGCTCGCCCAAACGCCAACAGGCAGCGCGGGTGGGTTTGCATGTGTGACTGCGTGCACGTGGAAGGAATGTCTGCGTCGCTGCATATGCTTCTCTCTGCGTGTGGGAGTATGTGTGAGTGAGGGGATGGTACTTAAGACCAGGGAATGACACATCTGGCCCTTTCTGCCTTCGGCATGAACGCCAGTCAAAACACAGGAACGAGCTCCGAAACGAGCAATTAAATCCCCCGAGACATCAGACAAAGGGGCGGGTCACAGGGTGAGCAGAAGAATCTGATTGGACACCAAGCTGGAACTACATCATTGTTCATGAAGTGGGAGAAGGAAACGAACATAATGTATGTCTGGGAGTGTACTCCATGGTGTCTTTTGCACCTTGGTGGACACAACTGTCAATCACTCACCGGCAGACTGGAGGGGCGCTCATGGGAGACGTTGTCCTCATTGTTAGCCTTCCCAGAATTCCCTGGGGTAGGACCCCTGATGCTGTAGCTCTCCTGCTGGGCCTCCTGAAAATACAAACAGGTAGAACTGAGGAACACAGAGTGTCACTACGGAAAAGGTTAAACCATAACGGACCGATTTTTGTTCCCTCTGAAGATTGAAATAAAAACAAGGAACATGGAAAATGTGGGCAGCCCTTTTTTCTAGCACTAGCACGACTGAATGGGAACAGTATCCACCTGCTTTTCTTAGTATAAATACATTTCCAGTATTTCAGAGAGTGAAATCTAAACCGGGAACCTTTGTCTGATAAAAAAGAAAAGAACGTAAAGGTGCTCATTTCAAAGCAGCCTTGTTACAACACGCTGCATCTATGAGCAGGTTAAGAATAATAATTTCATGGTTCAGCTGCAAAATACCGTGCCTTCAGGACACATTTTTCACAACTCTTTGATATACAAATTTGGATTCTTGTTGAAAATAGGATTCTTGCTTAAATGTGCATGCATGTATATGCATATAAAAAAAACTGTGAGTCAGCCTATCTTTTTCTCTCATTAATATTGGTAGTGACACGAGCTAAATTGCAGAGTATCCTTGAGCTGAAATCAGTCATGCTAAATATTCGTTACATCATAGATTGAGCTTCTTCAGCAGCGCGCTCGGCTGACGAGAGCGTGAGACAGAGACGAGCCAAGGAATCGGACCGCCGAGCGCATCGGGTTCACAGGACGGTAATAAACACTCGCAGATATCCAGAAGATCAGATCTCAACACAAAGACGCATGTTTCACAAGGATGGACGCACACAAACGGTGAGTGCTACAGTACAGGCAGCCTGAAAAGCATCCAAACACGCAGCCATCAGCACACCATACCCACCAACTCATTTCAACCAAATCCAGCCTAACCGCCCACTAATCCTCCACACACACACGCACACACACACGGTCCTATTGTTCAATCTAAGTCATTTTCTTTCCCTCTGTAATCACAAGCCTATCTAGTGTAAACCAATTTTCTCTCCATTGTCGGAGGTGTTGCCCTCTCCCTCCCTCTGCATCTCTCCCTCCTTTACGCTCACTCTGCTTTTCATTCACCACGAAGGTCGTTCCTCCATCACGTTAAGCGTCTGCAGCACAATGGCAACTTGTTAAAGAGCTCTGAGTGGAAGGATTAGTGATAACTGATCGGCGAGACACAGTGAGATCACACACAAGTGCTCTCACACACACACTCAGATGTAATATACATTACACACACATGTACACACACACACACACACACACACACATTCAGATGTAATATACATTACACACACATGTACACACACACACTCAGATGTAATATACATTACACACACATGTACACACACACACTCAGATGTAATATACATTACACACACATGCACACACACACACACACACACACATGTGTACACACACACACTCAGATGTACTATACAGTACACACACATGTACACACACACACGCACACACACATGTACACACACACACACACGCACACACACATGTACACACACACACACACACACACACACACACACACGTGTACACACACACACACACACTCAGATGTACTATACAGTACACACGCACACACACACATGCACACATGTTTTTACTTTGAAAATCCATTTTTCCCCACAGTTTGATTTCTTATCTGTTGTGTGATTATATTGTAGTAGGTGGGCAATATTCCTGTCAGAAAGGTGATATAATTTTATAGCAGGAGATTATCCTTCGCAGCAAGAGATGTATCATGTGGAAATTGATCTATTATTAGAGCATTAAATGTGTAATCATTTGTGGATCCAGGGTATAAAAGAAGTAGGAATAATACGGTTCTTCTGTAGATCCTTAAGAAAATCTGATATCAAGTTCATTTCTTCAGCTTTCTGTGTGCACACTTCTCTTTAGCAGCCACATGCACACAGATAAGGTAACGCATTCATTCCCTGAGAAGTCCCTTCACTATCACTTTTTAATTTCTCTAAATGCTTTTTTCCCATTGCTTCATGATGACTTTACCTTTATGTCTTTTATATTAAATGTAAAGCACTTCCAGCTGTCTTGTTGCTGAAATACATGGACTACAAATCAAGTCCCCTCGCCTCACTTTGAAATGCAGATTTAAATATTAGGCAGGAACTTCATCACTGAAGCACTTTTTAAATATCCTGATGTTTTATGAACTGTAAATAAAAGTGCTTAAAATATTCCACAGACATTTAAAGTGCCGTTCTTGGCATGAAGTAAACTCCTAACACTGGTCCTGGAGCAGTCCCTCCATCTTTAACCGCTTTATGTTCTTATAGAGGTTCTTACATTTTGACACTTAATCCAAAAACTCCCCCACTGAAAATATTCTGACATATCTTTCATTCGCCTAATCTGTAAGGATCCCTCTGGATCGTTCTACTACTACTGTTCTCTATTATCAAGGAACTGAGTAACTAAGTAACTGGCTTCTGTGAGGAAAACTTAATCCAAAATAACCCTCAACAGATGACTTTTGTTATGTGAAATTTTTTATTTCAGTTCACACCTGAATATGTGCAAACGACCAATCAATCAATCAATCAATGACTGAGGCCACTGTTAAACTGATAACTTCCTGATTACAGTGTCTGCATGTGGTAACTATGTAGCTGATCTCAGACAGAAAAACACATTTTTCACCTCAAATAATAAAAACAAAATGAAAACAGTTGCCAAAATAAAAGTAATAATTGTGCCACAACAGCTCGTTACTTCAGAATTCCTAACCACGGTTCAGAGCTGGGGGGGAACCCTCTACAGCGAGATGTGGCTCAGTCACTGGGTCACATATCATCCCAGATGTGGGTGTGTGCAGAGAGATGCTTAACCGCAGAGAAGAATAGAGGTGCTATTTTAAAAAGAAAGCCATGCTAGTTTCCTTGTCAGGGCCCTGGCAAACCATGTGTTTGTGTGCGCAGCCCCCCCTGTGGTTATCACGAGGGGGAGGGAGGCCTGGATGCACGCCAAACGTTAGCCTTTTATTACGCGGTCGGAAGCGTTCGGTTTGAAGCAGAAACCCGGCTTCGACACAAATACACCTCCACAGGTAAATAACGGCCCGGGGAAGGAGAGAGGAGCGGGGGGGGCTTCGGATAGCTGGACACACATGCACAGATACAGACACTCACAGTGAAATGAGAACAGAAGAGTGGCTGCTGACCCAACTCCAATATTTACTCAGGCATGAGTCTCCAGTGTGAGTGCGCGTGCACTCGGGGGGATTTCTGTTTTAAGTGGGTCAACGTGAGGTTAGCCTCATACTACTGTTTACACTCATGTTCTTACATCATTACTGTCAACTGTAATATGAGAGGGAGAAAGAGGGGCTGGGAAACGGGAGCCGAGAGATGCAAAAGAGACCGAGAAGCAGAAAGTGGGAAGAAAAGAAGTGGAAAAGAGAAAAGATGTAGGGAGAGGAAGAAGGCTGGAAAAAGTGAGCGCGAAACAACATCAGAGGCAAATGAAGGAGTGCTGCGAGTGCATCCTTTCATTTGAGTTTTTTCCAGTCCATTGTCTCAAAATCCCATTTCCCAGCTAATTTACAAGCTTCTAAAATACACTCAACTCCATACCTTAAGCCTAAGGCCACAGCTAATCCTGTCTTCACACACGCACACACAGACACACTCATTCATCCTCCGTGCTTTTGAAAAGACTTCATCTTGGCATAGTAGACTCGAATGAAGGATATTGAAGGCAAGCGTTTGAAGTACATGAGGGAATGCAGGAATCAAACTGTGAGTTAAATGCTATTAGACAGCTGTGTGGAGAGGCAGTGTAATATTAGATTTGATTGAATAGATGACTGCTGAATGTGGTGTAATATATAGAGCCGGAGAGGCTTTATGCAGACGTAAATCAATATTGCAGCACCACCTTAATCCCAGCCACTCAGGCAGCGAGTGGAGAAACGTGTCGCTGTCGCACGCCGTCGACCCGCTCCACGCTTGTGCGTACCCGCTTTTAAAAGTAACTTGCATATTCCAGCTTTAATTTATTCTGTTGCATTATATTATCAGTGACCCCCCCCCCCCCCCCCTACAGAGGTCGAGGCCACAATCAAACAGCAAACAGGAACTGTGCTGCACAGCCAATCTTTTCTGTTTTTTGGCTCACAGCTCATTTAGGAAGGTTGTACCGGCCTCTCTGGTTGGCTGCACTGCACACTTTCCATCTCTATTCCAGCAGGGAGCGAGGTGAAATGTTCGCTTTGCTTGTATGAGTTTGATTGTCTGTCTTGGGAAAAAAATAAATAAAATAAAAAGCAATGAAACCGATATGACAGCAAACCAAAGATATTTGATGCCACCACATGAAACAACAGAGAACAGGCAGAGCAAAACTCAAAGCATTTAAGTGAAGCTGATTTTGACTGACAGGCGTCGTGATCTTTCCTTTTTATTTGTTCTTGAGCGCTGATCAAAACGTGTGGCTCATTTAATCGACACTGCAGCATTACTTTACATCATAACACGCTTTGCTTTTCTGCAGCCGTGCCTGCTCTGGGGGCAGCGCAGAGTCCTGCTCAGATCCAAACCGCTTTCTCTATAATGGGAGGACGTTTGATTTTCACTCCCTTATTAGATTTATTTCTATTTTCTATTCTAACCTTCACTCAAAATCTACTCTCCTCTTTTTATTTGCAACACTCCACTCGTTTCATGCTCCTCTCTCCAAGTCCATTTTTGTTTATGCCCCATGTTTCCCATCTTTCCTGCTTCTATCTTTCCATCTACACTTCTCCATCTTCATCCCTTCCTCCATTCTGATTCTTTCATCAGTGTCACCTCACACCTCTCTCCCGTTTCTTCCCTTCCTGTCTCCTCTGCTCATGACTACCAAATAAATTAGTCACCCCCCCAACCCCCCGCCCCCATTCCCCTGCACCTTGGCAAACGCACATCTCCACAAAATCTGATGCTAATGCCATTAATATTCATTAAAAATTAAGCTTAATTGCATGTCTTTAGGAGAGAGGCCTATATTCCTACGCGCACACACACACACACACACACACACACACACACACACACACACACACACACACACACACACACACACACACAGCCTTACCATACAAACCCTGTGAGCACTGGTGCATTTGGCCACCACTTCTTGCCACATTACAGCAAGGACACGAAGTCTCTGTTGTCCATGGATAAGATCCGGAAAAGTGCACACACACACACACACACACACACACACACACACACACACACACACACACACACACACACACACACTCCCTGAGTGACACTGATGGAAAGGTCACCCTAACCCTAGGCAGGAAAATCACACGGGAGAAGATTCATAACCCCGACCAACACATAAAGAGAAATTCTCATAATAACAATAACAAAGAAATAAACTGAAAATAAGTCCCAGAAGTGTGAAAACAAATAGTCCCACATGGCGCATGAACACTATTCTCCGGGGTAAAAGTTCTGTATCCACCCATCACACCTCCAGCAGTGGCCTGTGCTGCTCTCTGAATGTGCGCTCGTGTTGTTTTGGGAGTCACTGACAATCAAAGTGTTGTACAGCTCAGCTATAAACACGTGTTGGTTTGTGAATGTCAGTAATTACAGCTGAATACACTATTTTTATTCATTTGTATGAGCTGTTAACAAAGGAAATAAAAAAATGTAACACACATCCAAAAACACGAAAGAGGGACGCCGGGGGGGGGAGGCCGGACATCCATATTCAACAGCCCACATTCACACACGCGCAGGTCCACACTTAGACACACACACGCTCACACCAATCAGGCTGACTGAGCTATAATTGAAGCAACAATCAGCAGAGAGAGCGGGCTCCACCACGCTCTGCAAAATGTGACAAATCACTGCTGGTTATGATGTTCTTGCCTTGACACTTAGATGTTTTGATCCATTTGAAATTATTTGAAAGACACTGCAGGCAGAAATGTATGGCTGCATTTGTCACCCCATGTAAATGCTGAGCATTTATTCCAACATACAGCCTATTATTATCATCAGGGAAAAGGTGACCATCTGAATGGAAATAGCTGCGTACACGAGGACATATATCAGCAAGCAGTGTGTGTGTGTGTGTGTGTACATCAAGTCTGTCTTAATGGGTCCATTTGTAGCAGGACCTGTTCTAGTGCTGTGTCCTTCAGATTGGATTCTCTCTCAGCAATCCCTCTGACCTTTAGCACAAAGAGACGACAAGAGAGGACCAGTGCGCCGACACAGAACGAACGAACACACACACACACACACACACACACACACACACACACAGGCAGTGGTAAGCATTCATGTTTGCTCCCATAAACAGAAACGCACACACAAATGAACAAACACACACAGCGGCATGTGTGCAGGCCTTCCCTCAGGACTGATGTCATAGCTAACAGTGTTAGCTGCAGATGGCATTGCCAGGGCTTTCATTTTTTATTCCTCTACACAGGCTAATCAAATAAGAGCCAGTCTTTTTACCATCTTCACTTCATACACTCTTTGCAAGTCCCTGTCACCACCACCCCCATCCGCCCATTCACTTCAATTGCTTTGGCTCACATTTAAAAGAGGACATCCACCCAAACTGGTGTACACCCACATGACTTTTGCTAAAGCACGGAGGAACGATATTGTGTTGGCGAGCTCGACTTTGACTGTGACATTTTTTTGGTGTTTTCTCTTTCTCTCCCTGTCTGTGAAGTCTGTATCCAGGAACAAATGTAGCGGCATTTCCTAACAAATGGCAGCTAAATGAGGCCCCCAGGGTGCTGTGCCGCTAACTACCGGCCCCCTTTTTTTCGGAGCCATTATGATTGTCCTAACCGTTCCAAAAACACCTCTCCTGTTCTCGTTCATTTGCATTTGAATTGCAGCTCCGGCTGTACAAAAACAAACATAAATCAAAAAAGGGAAAAAAGGGAGAGAAAAAACATTGGCGGATTCTGGCCGAGCAATTAGCGAGTGTCAGTCAATGTGGAGGTAAAACACACACACACACACACACACACACACACACACACACACACACACACACACACACACACAATTAAAAACATTGTCTCAAACACATGCAGACACACCGTCACACATGCTCATACACAAAAATCCTGACATACTGTATATATATATATATATATATATATATATATATATATATATATATAAATATTACATTTTATCATTTAGTTTTTTGCTGAAAACTCATCAAGCTTAAGTGCTCGTCAGCGGTGGCCAATCAGAGTGTGGCAGGCCCAGGGTTGCCGTGGCGATATGCGGGGACATTTAGAGGACTCCGATAAACTCTGCCATTTAAAAGGTTATGACAATTAACGCGGCTCTCCGCAAATTACCACTGCCAGACCTTTACCCACGGACGTCTCTCTCTCCCTCTTATCACCTCGCACCCAGCCTCTCTCTCTCTCCCTCTACCTCCTCCTCTCTATCTCAACATATGCCCTCCATTTCTGCAGCCTAGCCTCCCTCCCTCCCTCCTTCTGTCCTCCCCCCTTACAGCCAGCAGCACTTTTAATATCCCGTTAATTAACAGAGTTCTACACTTAATATTCAAATGGTGACCAATTAATGACATTGAACTTTAGGTGCCCCACCCACCCACACACCATGCCTCCACAACACACACACCTTTACTTCAACTCCTACCACATCCTACTGAGTCTCTGTCACACACACACACACACACACACACACACACACACACACACACACACACACACACGCGCACACACACTCTTTCACCGCTCTCATTTCCTCCTCTTCGTCCCCTCAACCTCTCCACCATCACCAAGGTGAGCTCCCATTTCCGTGTGACTGAAAGAGTTTGTGAGGCAGCTGAGCAAGTATACAGCAAGGGGGTAATAAAGCCGGGGGGGGGGGGGTCGCAGAAAGGCACGATGGCCTTTTAATTAACCTGGTGTGATTAAAAGCAGGGGTGGCAGAGGGTGGGGGAAAGGGCCTACTGCTGCAGCCGGTCGGGGGCAGAGAGGTGACAGACAGGAAATGGGAAATGACAAACTGGAAGTGGTTCCAATCGATGAACCGGTATGTGGGAATCCTGTAGTTTTATCATAGGAGCTCCTCCGACTGTTCTGACTAAACTGAATTCAATAAGGTGACCCAGCTGATCATAAAGTGCTGTAATGTAAACTGTTACATGCAGCGGTACACTGAAGTACTCAGATTAGTTGTTCCAGTAAGCAGTTATTTAGCTGCTTCTTCAAATAAACTTTTACATTTTTTCTTTTTCTCCTGTTGTGATGAAAGAAGACAAAAAACGAGCTCTGATGCAGCCACTGTGTTTCTGCCTCGCAGCGACTCCTCGCTGGATTTTGTGGTTGTATCAGTGAGCAAGATGGCAGAGAGCACCGCCTTTATATTGTGGAAGCATTCATATCATTTCCTGTCGGGGTGATAATGAGTGTCTGTCAGCTGCTAAGGAGCTCAGCAAGCTAAGCACAGCTCCGCTGCACTGCCGCCAATACTACCGCTCCAAAACAGCAGCCGTAGCTTTTAGCAAAGGCAGGAAACACATTCAGAGGTAAATGTACAGTCAGCTACACACTCTTTGGAAATATCCTTCACATTTGGAAGCTAACTGCAAAGAGGCGTTTACAGTCATGTGAAAAAGAACGTTTTCTTAGGACTCTGCACAGTCCCGTGACTGTCACATCTCTCTGAGGGCTTTAACTGCACCAATGCAACTGCTCAATTAGTTTCTTTTTCTGCCCTTCTGCTGGAGATTGGGATCACTGTCCTACGGATGACCCAGTTTAGCTGTAGGACAGACGGCCTCACATTTGACTCTAGAACACTTTGGGGTGTACAGAGAAGTTTGGGGTCCACTCAGTGACTGTGAGGAGCCCAAATCCTCAGGCCTCCTCTACCATGCTGACCTATTGCTTGGGGTGAGTTTGCCGGGACGTCCACTCCTGGGAAGATTGCAGCATCGTGTTAGCACACCTGAATGCTCCAGAGCAGCAAATTGGGCGCTCACACTGATGATCAGTTAATACAGCAGTAATCTTGTTGTAATATCAGTAACTAGTTACTTTTAAAAACAGTTACTGGACACTGCTAATGTACTCATAACATCTTGCCATTTTAGAGCATTAAAATTGTAAC
Organism: Archocentrus centrarchus; assembly: GCF_007364275.1. Classification (NCBI taxonomy): domain Eukaryota; kingdom Metazoa; phylum Chordata; class Actinopteri; order Cichliformes; family Cichlidae; genus Archocentrus; species Archocentrus centrarchus. Next base: position 28,912,682 of record NC_044367.1, on the reverse strand, counting down.
TCAAAACCCTTACTGTTACTTGGCATTGTCATAATACACAAAATGATTCAGGGAAATTATCCAACAGGCACAAGGCTTCACATGGTTGTGCAGCAAACCTTTTCAGGGTTTCAGGGTTTCGATCAGTGAAACATCGCAGCAGACACACGTGCAGCAGTTACTTTATCACTGAAAAGGAAAATGTGACCTACCAGCTGATGATGTTGTTTTATCAGCTGACACTGGTGGAAACACTAACAGCATCAAACTGAGTGAACCAGCTTCCTCCCATGTAGGTCTCTGTGTCTCCTCCAATCAGCTGAGAGTTCATCTATACCAAAGCACCCCCCCCCCCCCACCCCCAAGAGGCTACTCTCAGACAGGAAGGGGAAATAGTCAATAAAGAAATTGGAATCAGTTTTACAAAGGAAAGTAGATGGGTAGTTTTTTTTTTCACAGCGGGACGTAAATGTTTCAGGGACTGACTTCCTTTTTTCAAAGGCCAGCAGTCAAATCCTGATGACTCCACTATTCACCCATAAACTACTGAACAGCATATTCACCATAAATTCTGCTCAGACAAGGCTGACAAGGCTATATTCTGTTGCATGTAATTACTCTGCAAACATCAATTTAACACACTGTTTCTTAGTGAAAAATTAAAGGGTGTGGAGCAGCTGATCAAAGCCTGCACCATGTCCTCGTTCTGAGTTTAAGGCTGGCAGTGGGCCAGTGTTGTCTGTCCTGCCACACTCTGCTGTATACTGCCCAATAAAGCAAACACGCCATAAAAATTATCTCCAAATTCTTGAAATGATAGCACTCTCATTTTCATTTTATGAGTTATAGCATCGTAACAAAATATCACGGGCTTCATCTGCTCTGCGTCACGCGTAATACAGCCATGAAAGAAAGAAAGGGCACAGACTGCTCCTTTAAAGTGATCTGCCTCACTCTGAGGGTCATGATATTTATAGGGTGTCTTTAAACTTTACTTCCAGAAAAGGGGCTTCAGTGGCTTTGGAATATTTTTCACAAAGCAGGAATCATTTGTCTTACAATTTTTGTATTTGATTCAGACTTTGGTGGAAGTTGACATATTCACATCCAGAGAATAAAGTCAGTCAAATAAAGTCGTGTAACAGTCTTATTAAAACTATTACTCACAATCATCTACTTAAAAATATCTGGCATTCTCAAACAGCCATTCAAAATCCACCAACATACCACACATTTATTTTTTCTCCTTCCCTGGTGCAAAGAAATATATTTTTACTCTTTGTATGAGCCTTGATGTCTTAGAAATGCCTTTTTAGCCTGCTTTGCTCCTCGCAATCAGATGAGGTCACAGCAGTGCAACAGACTCAAAGAAAGGCAGCATTTTCACTTCGATTTGTTACAAAACCAGCTAATAGCGCTTGGTTGCAGAGCAAATTCTGTGTCAAAGGCAGCTGGAACGGTTCCATCAACTGGAGGATGTCCTCTGGCTAGGGTTAATGGGAGTGGAGTGGGGGGAAAGGAACTGCGGAGAGTGCCGGAAGAACAAAATAAAGAACTTTTCAGCTTGGATTTCTCAGAGTAATGCAGGGTCAAAAAACAGAGGTCAATACCACAATGACATCCTAATCTGGCGTGCGCTCGCAATTGTGTGTATGTGTATGCGTATAATCCGTTCTGTGCGGCTCACATCATGTCTCATTTCAGCCCGGAATCACAGACAAAGGTCACGGTTTGACCTTTTCACAGCTCAGAATCGCTGCAGCACACTCGGTTGATTAGTGCACACACAGACACAGTATACAAAAAGTGACAGAAAGCCACACACTCGCTCAGAACAGAAAAATGAAAGTGATACAGCGCTGAGCTGAAGGCACACACAATCTTCTATTTGTAATCTTGGCCAAGCACACTGTGTAAGTTCAATTTTCCAAACATGTTTACCTCTCCGATCCAAAATCAAAGACCAACTTTCTTTGTACTTTAAGCGTATTTTCTGGTGTTTGTTTCCCTCTCTCACTCAATCAATGACCAGTTAATTTAGTCTTAATGCTTGTTTTTGTTATGTTTAAAATGTCATGTTTTTGATGATCAATATTGTGAATTTTCAGTAATTAATTCAGCATAAATCCTGGCAGATAATGGCAGTGCTTGGACTTTGATTTTGTGAAAAATATGTATATGCTAAAGGCCCACTTCTGTTCCTAATAATGCGTTTACATGAAACCTGTTACGGTTTCTTTCCCCGTGACAGCTGAGTGTCCCGCGTAAAGCCAGGCGCTTATTGGCTGACGGATCGGGTCTTTGGTGTGACAGACAGACAGAAAGCAGCTGCATTAAAGGAACATTAAATATTGTACTCGCTTTAACATGGGAGGGTTTCATGGTTGGAGGTGAAGATGGGGGAGCTGATGCTGTGGGTGCTGAAGGCTTTTATGTAGCCATGACAAGCTCGTGAGCTTGCCCTTAAAGTAGTGCGCTTGCATAACAATGAAAAACAGAGGGAGACCACAGGTTGGCATAGCAACCAATACGGGACTTACCAGCACAGGTGAAATGGCTTCAGCCAATAGGAGTGCTCGGGTAGAACTACCTGGTATATAAATGTCAGCATGGGTCAATTGCCGCCACATGATCAGCTATGATGAAAACACACCATTACTGTCACAAAATGTCAACGTGGCCATGGATCTGAGCCTCTGCCACTTAGAGTGAATAATGTTTGCTCAGTAGGCTGCACAGTCTGTGTGTGAGAGCATGTTAAGTGAGGAAACAAGAGTAAGAGCTTTTTCAGCGTGAGACAAAAGCCGCACTGGCTGAAACGTTCACTCAGCATGAAAATTACTATATGCTAACGCTGATGATTTCCTTTTTGACAACCTGCTTTTGTGTTCGCGACGGCTTTTTGCTCAGCATTTTGTCTCGGTGCGCACAATATTCAAGTTTTAACTACATCTCAGTAAATCACAGTGTAACCACCACGACAGGCACAGCTCCACCACCGCCAACCGGCAGGCAGCATGTGCAGATACTAAATGGCTGCACACACATTTGTGAACCACTAATGGCCTATCCAGTGTATGTGCCAAATAACATATGGAATTATTGTTGAACCCTTCTTTGCACGGATGCACGCTTTAATGTTATTTTAAAACCATTTTACAGAGGGAAAGGATCGTCTCTCTGACAGTCAGTCCTGTACCAGCTGGACCATCAACAGCAGATATCTAACCTGTGGCTGCTGTTCTGTCATGATTATCAACAAATACATACTCAGAATAAAAATACAACCCTTTTTAAATAATGGTTAGTAGGCAAATCCTTTTGCTCTTCTCAGTGATGTTACTACTAATCCTCAGTCCATACCAATGCAGAGTTTTATGAACTTAAAATTTCCCTTTGAAATGAATAAATGGAGTTCCACAAACATCAGTTTTATTTGTGACTTCAGCCTTTTGCTTCACACTGAAGTGCTTGTGTTTGCAACACTGTGAGTCAGCTTTGGATATGGACTGATATCGATTTAATGAAAGTAAATGCCTTTGTGAGCTATGGTACAGATCCTACAGAAGGCCTCGGGCCATCATCTGACTTATCCTGTTCAAACTGATTTTCTTTCCTCCTTTTCAATCTGATCTTTCCTTTCCTGTCCAGTTCTTGTCCTGTTTTTTTTGCTTTGCTCTGTTCTGCTCTGTAATGATCCAGGGCAACACTGTGAGCCAGAGTCACTCCATGCAGGCTGATAGATAGATCCCTCTGGCTGCAGAGTGGATGGGAAACACATGGGCAGACTTCACTCAGCTCCGAAAAAACAACTGCTTGAAGCCAGCTTCCCAGTGGAAATCTTCTACAGAAAATCACGCTAAGACTTGGCAGGACACATCTCGATCCATATCTGCAGAACAGGCCCTTTGTTGTTCTGAGAATTTAGTTTGCACTGGCAGGCCTGCGCTCATTGAAAATATACAATATGTGTTTATACACTATGATTGTCCAATCTCTCAAACACATACTGCATGCAAATGCTTCTGCAAAGTGTGCGTGCTTCGAGAAAATACAAAACTATTTTGAAACACAGAATGTGAGATTTACCTAAAATGCATCTCATGAATAATGCAAAAGAGTAATGGCCCTGGACACCCCCCCAAACACACACACACACACACACACACACACACACACACACACACACACACACACACACACACACACACACACACACACAAACACACACACACACACACACAGAGTTTTTCCCTTAAGATGCTCTTTCCAAACACATGGAAAAAGATTTGGATGAAACCTTTTTGCTGCTGAAATTTCCAACGTTAGCGCTGCCGATGCTAAGCAACATGTGTGACTGATATAATTAATATTTATTTAATGAGTTATGGCTGCTTTTCCCCTCATTTAAAGGAGGTGAAAGTGAATGTGTTCACATCTGTTTCCTACAGGAAGCAGCAGTGTGTGTCTTGGTTCACGGCCCGTGCGCCCGTACCTGTTGCAGTGGCGGTCGAGGCTGCAGGTAGGGGCTCTGGGTTGGTCCTGGAGGAGTCTGATGGGGGGGGCTGAAGTATGGAGGGGTTCCCTGCTGCCCCCCCTGCTGCTGCTGCTGTGGTTGCTGGCTGTAGCCAACCATCCCCTGTTGGCCATATGGCACCACCTGCTGAAACAACCAATCACATGACAGTTAGAGGGACGATATTAAGGCCAGGACTGAGAGCGAGACTTTCACTTTAAATTAAAAGCAATGCAGAGAGGGTGCCAGGTGCAATTAGTAGGATATCAAAGCAGGTGGCAGGTAACATACTGCAGTAGTCAATCATATACATGCCAGAAGCAAAAGCATCCCACGTAGGTCTGCACAAACTGTCCCTTGTCCTGGTTTGCGATTCATCTGATTGTCCCTGAGCTAAAGGCTCTTAATTTAGCTCAGAGCAGGCTGCCACCCGTCTCCCAGCAGCGCTCTGCCTAATGAACTCACACTGCAGATACCTCTAAGTTTATGTCCTCTGCCTTGCCAAATGCATCCTCCTCTCTACATTATCTGTGTCTCGGACAGCTCACAGATGGGCTGAGGTGTATTGGATATTACTGCAGGCCCCATCGTAGGCCGTAACCTTAATGAGGGACACGTGGATGGGCCACAGCGTCTTAGAGCAGTGTAGTTAAAGAACTAACTCAGGAGGGCAAAGCCATGCCAAGTGCCAATGCTGCATTACATGGTGGTTATGAGAGAGAATGTGAACAGGGAATGCATGTAACAAGCTGGCACAAACACAAATCTAGCCTTAATCCCTTCTTGTCGTTTGTTATGACTACAGACAGCGCCAGGTGCTCCTCACTCCTCTACGGATTTCCTATGGAGGCTGGGTTTCTCCTCCACACAATCACAGCTACACACACACACACACACACACACACACACACACAGAAGCCCAGCACACATTATTAAACAACATTTACGACCACGGGTGAAGCAGTATGACAGCACATTTCATGTCATATTTCTTCCTCATTATGTCACGTTGCTTTTTTCTTCAGTCGGCTGCAAACTCATTAAAGGTGCATACAGGCTGTAATTTGGGGCGCGAGTGAAGCCGTGTGGCCCAAACTTTGAAATGTCCCTTTAAATCTTCTGTGGCAGGCTTGGCGACATAAAAGTCCCTCAAACTCAGAGTGATTTATAGCTCAAAGGACAGTCTTATAAGGGACTCCACCGTGACGTAGCTACTACAGTGCTGCCCCCCAGATTCAAAGCAAAGAGCACACTGCAGTTTCACTGTGACTCTTCTGAGCGAGGAGACCCACTCATAAAAGTCATGTTGTAAAAAAATATTAAAATCTGATCTGGCTGCAGAGGAACAGTTGAGATTAATACATTTCAAACAGTTTTGAAGAGTACCTTCCTCTGAGTGGGTAATAAAAAAAAGAAATATTCTCTCCGTGCCGGCAGAAGCTTTTCCACTCTCTGAATAGAGATGATTGGACAATGTAGAATACTTTTCACTTCAGTGAAAATTTGATTAGAAAGGACAGGTTTCTGTGCATGAGTGTGTGTGCGAGTGTGTGCGCTGTGCTTAGAGTGTGAGAGTGTGTCATTAGGCCGATGAGACAGACAGACAGGGTGAGATCAGTCTAGCTGGCAGAGAGGTTAATAGCATGGCCCTGCTCATGCCAACAGCACGACTGGATTCATTACTGCAAGCCAGGGAAACACACACACACACACACACACACACACACACACACACACACACACACACACACACACACACACACACACAGTATTTGATTCCAACATACTTTAAGTGAATGCACAGTCGTCTGTTCGCAGGGATTTGCTAAAGTAAGAAATACAAACAAAGCTCGCTCTCTCTTTATCACACACGTCATTAGATGTGGATCAAAGCCTCTCTGACTAAACACAAGCAACTCTATCCAGTGATCAGTGATGACAGGCTGGTGTAACACCGTGGGTCTCAACTGGAGCACTACTGTTCTGGGATTGGTCAGGATCAGGTCGCCATGGAGATTGAGAGCAGACAGCCATGGGTGGGTTTCTTTCCTCCTCAGACAAATACGATGACAGGCAGGCCGGCGGATACGGCCAGACAGTGACAGACAGACGGAGGAATCGATGGACGTAGGCAGCGTGGCAGACAAATCACACAGAGAATGGATGTTTAGGTTTGCACCTCCAAAAAAAAGACCCTCGTAGTGCTGTAACACCGTTGTTACAAGCATAACTAATAAACGACACTAGACTTGCTCATCTTTAAAACTGGTGAGGGCTCAAACCCACCAGCGTTAACCTCTTCCCTCTCTTTGCTTTCTATCACGAGGAAGTGACTGGAAGGGTAAAAGTATGTGAGCATACTAGATACTGCAGTTTTAAAATGTAATAACTTGGAGTTTGAGTCCTGTGAGGCTTTAACAGGCACATTTCTTTGGATCTTGGAGCCCTCAGCACCCAGCTGATGACAGCAGTATCCTTCAGCAGTTCTGGTTCTCTGCTCACAGAGTGACAACTAAGACACTGTTAATGTAGTTAGTTTTATTACAGCTTCTCCTATAGGACACGTCAGAACAGGCTGATTAAATGACAGCAGATTTTATTTTAGTTTGTACTGTTACTTTCATGTGGGTTCACTGTACTACTGCACACTACACTGAATATAAAAACACTGATGATGTCATAAAAAAGCGCGGGATCATGTGTCTGATGTACTCAGGTAGAAGTCACGCTCACATACACAGGAATGTTTCATCCCTGATCGTTCCTGCAGCTCGATGGGATAAAGACACCAAACAGGAAACCGGAATGAAACACATCGATACAACGAAACACGTCTTTGATAATGAGCAGAATTACTGACACGTAACCTCACAAATGTTTCCAAACACACAGCAGCACACTGCTCAGAGAATCACTTGGGCAGTCTGTAGAGGGATTAAGGCTGAATTACACTACACAAGAAGTGGTTCATACATCATCATCATCATCATCATCTCACAAGCTTTAACAGAGTCGGCGCTGGACTTTCACTGACAGGAAATGTAAGGGGCCTTAATTGCTGAGTTTTCACTTTCATCACTAATAGAGAGTCTGTGGGTACTTTCCTCAGCATCCGTCTCCACGCAGCACTGCCACCTGCACGGCCGCTTCATCATCAGTCCACTGTTGCTAAATGTGCAGCAGCTGAGGCCGCGGTCTAAACGCTGACCTGAACGACAACTAAGGACACGATTAACACTTTTTTAAATCATGTTTTTTTTGGTAGATGATCGAATATTTGATGAGCATTTGTTTTGAGCGTACTGAAGAAAAGAGAGGCAGGTAGACAGCCAATCAGGTGAGCCAGCAGAAGAGAGGAATATGGAGACAAAGGAAAGTGAGGCAGAAATGCCGGCAGTCAGTCAAATAAGTACACAGAGGCAGCAGGCTGACTGCGGGTCTAACAAGTAGCAACCTGTCACTGTGGCTTTGGGAGGGAAGAGAGAGTCATTCAAATGCAGCTTCTGTTTGATTGCTGGGCCCGACTGTATGAATGTACTGTACCTGCTGAGTACACACCAGCTGTCTGAAACCTGATTCTCTTTGACTGAGAATATGCTTAGTGATAAACAGACTTGCTGTGCTGCCGGTTACAACAATAAAAATAACTGCTGGAAGCAGAAAATAAGACAGTTTCCTGCCTTTTTCTTCCACTCAGGTGTGTGGAAGCAGACAAAATAACAGTGTGCTTTATCCAGAGAGTCTTGGCAGGCACACAGTGTCAAATAAATGTCTGTAATGAAATGACAACAGATGTGAAGTGCTGTAGGGAGAAATGACGCAGAATAGACATCCTGTGAAGCAAATAATTCACCATAAACTGCAGAAACAGTGTGATGAAAACAAAAGCCTTGGCGGCATATTAAGATACAAAGACACAAACAGGAACACAAACACTGAGAATAACTCAATCAAAAATCTATCAAAACAAGACTCGTATGAAAAGGCAGACAATATCTTCCTGCTCTGCAAATGCTGCGAATAAATAGCTGTGCTAACCCTCATTCAAGGCAGCAGTGTGTGTGTGTGTGTGTGTGTGTGTGTGGGCGCGCGCTCCTTAAATCAGCCGTTTAAAAAACCTTGCATGGAACACGGCAGTGCTTGTAATTCAATTGGGCCAATGAGCAATAGACGGGAATTTTCATAACGCTGTCACAGCACTGCTACGGGTGGCTGCTGACTGGGACCACAGGTTGCCCGTTTTTGAGTGACAGATGGGCTCAGCCAACCAGAGCGCTAAGCGGTGCCACCGCCCTGACCCCTAAACGCACTCATATGCACAAAGTGACAGGCCTGACAGACCCGCACATCAGCGAATCACCATTTACATTCACACGCTGCCGTGCTGGTCGGCCTGCACGTCGATGCTGCTGAACACGAAAAAGTTCAAAACTGCTCCAGGAAGCAGGAAGTTAGACGAGCCGACAAAGACTGAAGCTGAGGATAAACGGCTAAAAAAATCAAACACAGATCCAGAGAAAGTGGCAAAGGAAGATGTTTAGAGAGACAGAGATGGATAGATAGAAGAAGGGAGATAGAGGACGGGTGTTACACACCGCAATACTTAAAGGGACAGATAAAGTGATGTTTCACATGATAAAGACAGCGAGATAAAGAAAGTGATGCAGACACACAGATATGTGGAGAGAAAAGGGTGACACAGACGAGAGAGGAGGAATCATGTAAAATAGCACTGCAGATAAAACCTCTGCTATAGCAGAGAAATGCATGAGAGCGGAAGGACTGACAAATACATACAGGCCTGAAACACCACCAGGTGCACACTGATGGGGGTGAACAGGGAGGCAGCTGAAGGAGGCGCATGAGGACAAAAAGGAGCTTCTTATAAACTGCAGTGCTGCCAAAGGCAGTACTCAGTCTGTACACACAGTTATTAGTTACATAAATAAAAATCTGCTTTGTCACATTTGTTTAACTTAACACGACTGATTCTGTCTGCTGTTAAAACATCACAAAAATGTAATATTGATTTATGTTTTCTGCTATTTCTTCATGAACAGCTCCTAAGTTTCCTCTGCACGATGGAGTCAGCATAAATGTTCACTTCTTCATGCTTAGTTTGCTCTTTTCACGGTTAACCCGGTTAGACTGTTTAGTTAGTCACTGACCCCTCTGACCTCTGCATCTATCTGCCTGCTACTACAGCATGTGTCACACTGACACCCAAACATCTCATTTTTATTTAATGACCTAATCTTATAAGAAACCTGCTGATTGAGAAACTGAAGGAAGTTAAAGGTGAGCTGGTTAAGCTGGTGAAGTGAAACTAACTAAAACTGGTGCGATCAAAACCGTTTCATTAGCTGAAATCAAAGAAAGTGAAAATAAAACTGCAGATGAAATGTCTTCAGTTGGGGCGCCGGGGTGGCTCAGAGGTCGAGCAGGCGACCGCAAACATATGCCGCGTAGCGGTGCAGGCGGCGCAGGTTTGAGTCCCGGCCTGTCGCCATTTCCTGCGTGTCCTCCCCCTGTATCCCTCCTCCCAATATCCTGTCACTCTCCACTGTTAATAAAAGCCGCTGTGGCCAAAAAACTAAAAAACAAATGTCTTCAGTTTTCTCAGTTTTTTCCAACAGGACCAGCGTGCTGAGGCTTCATGCAGATGTCTTATTACTTATTACATTCCTTTTTATATTTTATTGGAATACCTGTTTGGATTTTCCCTGATGAATGCCCTCTTTATTCTAATAATTAGACTAAAAATAAAGACTACAATAGTGACGAGCATGTTCGAGCGTCTGTCTCTGCACTTTGCTGGGACAGACTCCCGACCCCCGAATCCCTGAACAGGATGAAGAACGTGGTGGGAGCTCTTCCTCTGTAATATTTTCAAATGAAAACAGGCCTCCAGCCGCTCTCAGGTGCCCCAGTGCTCTGAATCACTCGTGTAGCATGTTTGAGCACTTAGGATATAACTGCCTTTTTACAACTAAATTATAGTCGCATTGGTTAATCACAGCATCACTCAAGGACTGAAGTGAATATGCAAAAGCCGGCTACATTACAATAATTACATTTGTAACCAGAGTGCAAAATGAAACAGTGGATTTTTGTGTTTACATTCAGCAGTTCAGTAACTCTAAAAACTTAATGGCAGATAATCAAAGGAAACTTGAGCGAGGGAGCGCAGCAGGGAAAAGGCAGCGCTGACACGTCTGTCAGTCAAAGCAATGAGAACAGGTACAAGTATCAAAATAACTCTAAAGTGTGTCTATCTGTAATAAAGAAAGATACATTTCAAAATTATTTAGATGATGACAAAGAAACACAAAGCAAAAAAAAGTAGACGTGTTGGTGAAATCCTGCAGGAACAAAATGATCATTTTTAGATCATTCTCTAATTTTTATTGTAACGCATTCATACTCGACATGCTGCAGCCGTGGCTAAAGATGCTTTTGTTTCTACTCAAACTCAGCTCTGATCTCTGATGGGAATTCTACTTTTTCTCTCATTTTTAAGATGCAGCTTCGTCTAAAACCACAGGAACGCTGCACACAAGGATACGAACATCACCTCCTTCATCTCAGTACCGCAGAAAGATGAAAGACGAGCGCGCGAGTGCAGCCGTCAGGAGGTTATTATTACACTCGGACCAAAACAAATCAACCAATGTCTTCAGCTTGGTGCGGTGATAGGATCAGAGTCCACGCCACATCCACTGGTGAAATGAAGGTGAGGCCCTTAATGAAATGCAGAGTGTCGGAGGCAGGGATCAGCACCAACAGGCTCATGATTAAACATAAGGGAAAGGAAGAGGGGATGCATCGCGGCTCTCGTCATCGCTCTCGTATCTCTCCCCCCAAGGTGACGGTGCTCTCTCTCTCTGCCTCTCTTTGATCTCTCGTTCTCTGGCTCCTCCCCCTCCTCATATACTGGGAGGCCCTTGACACCTAAGGAATGAGCTTAGGTGTCAAGGGAGGAGCGAGAGAAAAAAATTGAGGGAGAGGAGGGACACACGGGACTCTGGTGCCAGTAAACCTGGAGCCAAATGAAAATATAAAAATACAGAAACATGTTTAGGTAGCAGCAAAAAAACTTGGCTGCCATTTTTCTTTGTGCACTTCATATACTGCAAGATTTCTCTTCCTAAATGAAAACATGGGCCTGTCTATTGAACGAGTGTGGCTTCTTGACCTGCTGATAGCATCAAATCGCTCTGACGGCGAATGAAAGCGAGCAGACAGTGTAGCCATCATCTGATCGACGCGCAGGCGTGCTTTTTTTATTTCCATCTTGGATCTTTTTCTGAAGACTGCCAAAGGTTGCTCTCTGCCCCCGTCTGTCTTTCTTTATTTTTCCCTCTCCCTAATTCTCTGTTTCTGCTCACATCAATTGATGGAAAAAAGCAGCACAAAGGGGCCGCTCCACTAGCGGCGGCTCTGTTGTTCTAGGCAGAGTCGTAATGGAGACATTTGGAGAGGCAGAGCAGGGCAGGTTAATGCTCTCCGTAATGTGTGTGTGAACAGCAATTTTTTTTATTTATTTATTTTTTGTGAGAGGCTCTGGGCCCCGTGCCACCGGCTCCAAATGTTTTTCACCTACTAAACTCCTGACCCCAATCTGACGCCAAGATAGACAGAAAAGACGGGAAATTGAGAAAGAGGCAGTGAGAAAAAAAGCACATGTGATTTACTGAGGGTCAAACATGGATCTAAATAAGCGAGAGAGATGGAGGACAAAGGGGTGTGAAAAGGATTCGAGTGCTGATAATGAGGGAGGTGCAGGCAGTTTTCCCAAAAACCTGAAGGTGAGAGTAATAAGCTGTGATGTTCTGACACAGAATTTCTCAATGATATGCTGGAAATTCAGCAGGTATGCCACATAATACTCTCTCAAACTCAAACTATATTCAGTCTTGACAGATAGAAAATAATCATCATTAAATTACCACCAAAAGAAAGCTGATGACACATGTAAACATCACAACTGAGCACAAAATAGCCCCAAAACGTCTTTCAGATCAATCATTTCGACACGCGGCGGCTCAGCTCGTTTCTCACCGCTCGCTGTGATGACAGGCTTGAACTTGTGTAGGAGTCATGTCAATTACATCTGAACAGGGAGAAGGTGGAGGGGAGGAGAGGGGGGCTTTGAGTTGAAAAAGGCTTTTTCGCCATTAGCGGTCACCGTGGGCTCCGGAGATTATACTCGTGTTTTACATCCCCTGCTGCGAGCCTGTCTCTCTCGGATGCTGACACCAAGACGCTCTGCCTTGTTAAATGACGGTGACACAATGATCGCTTCTTCTGTGCGCTGCAGATCAATCAGGTGCTGGTGGTGTGATGATGACAGGGTTGAAAGGTTGAGGGCAGGTAGGCATTTTTGGAAGGTTCACACAACAAGCACACAATGCCTTTAATAACTTCTCATGTTGCTGAAGTGAATCTATGCTAACGTGCTCACACACACGCCGCCGTCTCCGGCTGTCCTAATTAGAGTGACATGATTTTCTGGGGACGGAATAAAACATTTAAATATTTAAAGACTGCACTCACAGTATTTCCTTTAAAAAATCACCTGTTCTGCTCAACAGCGCCACCATAAGTTTATTTGTGGACTCTACTAGAGCAGCTTTGCATGAATCACAGTGTCTGAAATAAGCACTTGTCCCGTTAAACCCACTTCCTTCTGATTGGCTGCCCCTTGCAAAAAGCTGATTTCCATGTTAGGGATACCCCCTCTCTATGACATCATACAAATGCAAGAGCAGAAAAAACTGCCTGAGACCAACAGCGGTGTGAGGCCTGATCCAGGGATCAGGTGACATGTGGGTCATGTTAAATATGAGACAGCGACCTCTGTGAGTGTGTGTGTGTGGGTGTGTTTTTGGACTAAGCAGGTTATGATTCCTGGCAAGAAACGCTGCTGCTGATTGGTGCCCTCGTGTCATATTTAAATGAAGATGCAGCAAAAGCACTGCGATGATCAGCAGCCCTGCAGGCCAGAGAGGTGAATCTGGGGCAAACTGACCGTTTAAATAAAGAATACAATTTTAAAGCTCTTCTCTTGAAAACATGAACTTTTATGTGGACACACAGTCAACACTGTACTCTACATAAACAGGCCCTATCTTCATCGTCTCCTGTTACATAGCAGCCTCAGCAGCTGAATCTAGGTAGCACCATTATTATGCCAAGCTTTGCCTGCACAGATCAGCTCTCAGATGTTGATAGCATGTCACTCCTCCTCACTTCCACATTCTGCAGTACAAATGAAGCCCAGAAAGTGAGATGCCAGACTTGACCTGTGTAAAAAAATCTATCTAATCTGGATGAAAACTGAGATGAATTCTCCGTGAGCCAATTAGAGCAGCTACTAATCCCCCTGTAACTCGGCAAAGACGTAAAGCATCCCTTTCTTTTCTCTCTCTTCCGTGCTCCCTCCGTTTCGCTCCACTTTCATCTCTCGGCTCTTTTATCTTATCAATAGGCACGTATAGAGCAGTGCAGACACAGAGCGCCGAGCCCGGATCCTTCACAAACACACCGTTTGTGACGTTTTACGCCGCTCGCTGCATTCAGCACTAAATTATATCAAATCCCAACATTACTTCACCTCTCTGAGCAAGAGTGATGGAGGACTAATGCAACAGCAAGAAATCACTGACAGCGGGGAATGTAACAAAGCGAACGTATGAAAAAGTACCATTTAAAGGGTGATACATAAACACACAGCATATGATTATGTGTGTGAGTGAAACCATGTTCCTGTCTGAGTTTTCTTATCCTTTTTTGTATTATGGGCATACAGAAGGTTTATATTGATATAATTGATAACATCACTTACACCACTGTGTGAATGGGGTGGGCCCCCCCCTTTCTAGTTAATGGCCATGTAGCATGGGCTCCACATGGCATTTGATTGGCTGAGAGCCACTCCACAGCAGTGGGGTAATAAAAGTTACAAATGAGAGCAGGCTATTAGAGCCATTGACGTGCGTAGGCTAGCTTGCTAATTAATTGATCCTGAAACTTCATCTATTCTGTAGCCAGAGAGGAACCCTTAATTAATCAGCCTTTCCATATCGTTGTCTTCCTGTTCTTTCAATCCTGCTCTCTCTGTTCTTTATACTCCCTTCCTTCTCTCTCCTAATGTCTTTTTTAATTGTGAGGTGAAAATGCTCAGGGTCCCATGGGTTGGTATGGAGTGCTGGTCTGCAGGTGGAGGAGATGGAACAAAGAAAGTGTGTGTGGTGTGTACCAGCGTGGATGACATTAGCCTGCGACATTTCAAGAGTCTTTCAAAAAGGGAGGGTCGTGATGAAGCTGGAGTGGTCCCCTTTGCACCCCACCCCTCGTCTCGCTCCATCTTTCCTGGCAGAGAGGCTGATTTATTGGGGCTTCCCAGCCATCCGTCAGAGCCGGCAGCCCAGGCTGCATTAACCCCAGAGACAACCGCAGCACCCGGGGCCCCTAAGTGCTTCCAAGAGGCCCTCACTCTCACCATTGGTGAGGAACAGCCCTGCACAGGCTCAGTCGACGTTATAAATGTCCTACCGAACTCCTCATAACTCACAGGAACTGTTTGGACACATGATTTCTGTTCAAATAAAACTTGAAATCAGAACTGTCTCAATAAATACGGGCTGATGCTTTTGACACATCAGTGACATCAGCAACGTTTACTTACAGAAGGCATGTTTGTGTGCAACTTCATGGCAACATGGTGAGAGAAAAGCAACACATACACACACACACACACAAACACAGAGAACACACACACACACACACACACACACACACACACACACACACACACACACACACACAGAGTGCTATTTAGGCCCTGTTTACACGACACCGTTTCAAAATGAAAACGGTGTCGTTTTGATGTGTTTCGCCAACGGAGTGAAAACGATGTGTTTCGGAAACGGGGTCCAGAGTGGAGCGTTTCAGAAGCACCGACCTGCGTTTTCGTGTAAACGCTTGAAACCGGGATGGTTTGAAAACGGGTGACTCGCACATGCGCACTATGGTTGCGCGCCACAGTTTTTTGCGCATGCGCAAATTGACAAACAGTACTCGCGGATTCACGAGTGCATCTTATGCGTTTCTTGTGTTTTTACCGTTTTGTAATTCAGCGTTGTGTGCAGCAGCGATCCAACCTCATCGTCAGCCCACACAAAACCTCTCACATTGTAATGAACAATTTGCAGCGCTTCCTACTGTGTCACTCCACGCATGCACGTCTTGCGTAAACACGCTTTGAGAAGAGAAAACCAACGCCAACTTGTGGCCTGGCATGGGAACTACATCGTTTTCATCATTTCACGTGTCACCTGCAAACGCAGATCGTTTCTGAAACGCTATCGTGTAAACGGAAGGCTGAAACGCATCAAAACGAAACGGGGCCTCAGACACAATGCAGTGACTGAGTCCTCTAACCCAGCAACAGTTACTATGATAGCTGCACCTTTAGTTCAGGCTGCTTTAAATCTCAGTTACTGTAGTTTGACACCTGTGGGTTATTTGCTTAATGCTTCATGTGTGAATCTGAGTTAAACTGACGTGTGAGCACGCCTGCCTTTAATAAACTGCTTAAGATTTCCTCGTTCTGCTCAAATATTCCAGTAAGTAATTTCAGCATAACGATCGGCACGTGGGTACGATGCCCAGACCCACCACAGACGCTGCTAAAAGGAAACGTTTATTTCATTAATTACACAGTTGCATTCAGTTACTGTAGCAACTGAACAGTAAATACACTGTTCAAAAAATGAAATAAAACATCAAGTCAGGTAAACTTCTGGTCAGTTCAGTAGCAGAGGTGGCTGTTAATCAGTTTCAACTGCTTTGGTGTCAATGATATTAACAGTGAGACAACCCCCCCAAACAGGAATGTTTTACAGGTGGAGGACACTCACATTTTTTCCTCCTCATCTTTTCTGACTGTTTTTCACTAATTCTACATTTGGCTAGGGTCAGAGTCACTGCTGGTAGCATGAGGTCATACCTGGACCCTACAGAGGCTGCACAGGTAGTCCAACTCCTCCAGGATGGCACATCAATACGTGCCATTGGCAGAAGGTTTGCTGTGTCTCCCAGCACAGTCTCAGAGCATGGAGGAGACTCCAGGAGACAGGCAGGTACTCTAGGAGAGCTGGACAGGGCCGGAGAAGGTCCTTAACCCATCAGCAGGACCGGGATCTGCTCCTTGGTGCAGGAGGAACATGATGAGCACTGCAGAGCTACAAAATGACCTCCAGCAGCCACTGGTGTGAATGTCTCTGACCAAACAATCAGACTTCATAAGGGTGGTCTGAGGGCCAGATGTCCTCTAGTGGGCCCTGTGCTCACTGCCCTGTGGTGGTGGGTCAGTGATGGTCTGGGGAGGCATATCCATGGATGGACACACAGACCTCTACAGGCTAGGCAACAGCACCCTGACTGCCATCAGGTATCAGGATGAAATCCTTGGACCCACTGTCAGAGCCCACTTTGGTGCTGTGGGTCCTGAGTTCCTCCTGGTGGACCACAGTGACTGGCCTCATGTGGTGAGAGTATGCAGGCAGTTCCTGGAGGATGCATACAAGCACGTGGGGGGCCACACAAACTACTGAGCACCATTTAGAGTTGCTGTAATGAAATTTGGGCTAAATGTTCCAGCTGCTGCATCATTTTTCACTTTGATTTTCAGTCTCTGAATTCAGCCTCTGTAGGTTGATCATTTTCATTTTCATCAAACGATGAAATCCAGCATGATTTTTTTCCCATTGAGATCTGAAGTGTTTCTTTAATTTCCTTTTGGGCCATTTTGCCTTTATTGGATAGCGAACAGTGATGACAGACAGTAAAGGTCACGGCCATATGACAGCTGGTCACCTGCTCACCCACCGAGCCGAAGCACAGCTGTGTAAATAAAATAAATTAATTTCAACTTATTTTTGAGAATGAAGGAACCACTGCTTAAGGGTGTAATTTCCCTTTACTCATTTCTAGTGATGCAGCCTGAGTGTGTGCGTGTGAGACGTTCATGTTAGTGTGACTGTCGAAGCGCTGAGGAGAACGTATATGCGTGCAATCATAAAGACGACTGACCAGCACCTCTTTGTAGGGCTGGCTGATAATGATAATTACCATTTCATATCTTTCTGTAATGTTCATCCACCAGTATGTGCAAGTGCTTTAATCAAAATCATATTTCTAATGCTCAAATATAATTATTGTTGTTACCCATGATTTTTCAAATTTACCGTTTTTCAAAAAGCAGAAAAATAGAAAAATAGCAGAGCACATTATTATTTTTTGATTACGATGAAAAATTACTGTTATTTAGTTGCATTTGTGAACAGAAAAATAGTTTTAGTGGTTGAATGTTGTGCCCGACTCAGTTCTGACTTCAGAGAGCGCCTCGGCTCACATTTGGTTTGGAAACATCGCTTTAAACTTTTGACAGATTTGTAAAATATTCCCATTTTTATGATGGGCGGTCTGATAATTTGTTCAGCTGTGCCTATGTACATTACTCAGCGCACGTCCTCGTCTGCACGTCGTCATTTTCACTTCGATGTAACGACACGTCACTTGCTGCTGCTTTGTTGGTGCTTCCACAGCTGAGCTGTTTATTCTTCTGCTAACATCTTTTAGCCTCGTCTTTGCCCATCACTGTGTCAGAGTGAGAGGACTGCACGAAGCAGTGATCACAAAATGAATCTAATTTTTTTAAACCATAAAACCTACAAACTCTGCTGGTGTCAAGTTATTTTGGAGCGTCTCTGCTCTCTGTTCTTCATCCTCCCTCTGTCTCAACTGTTCCTGAATACAGCAACAGAGCTCCTCCCAGCTGCTAACACAATGTTCCTCTACCTTTTCCCAGCATGCTCTTCAGCGGCGTCATTCTGTAAATGTACAGTTATTAGTTTATGTAGTTTAACTTTTTAATGTGTGCCGTAATGTTTGCTCTTCTGTGCATTATTAATCATTGCCTTCCATTAATGTATATGACTCATAAGATTTTAAGCTTGAGTGAAAAGGGCGGACAGTTGATGCCAGTGCTGGGGTCATAATCAAAATTATTTATAGATTACACATCACTCACTCTTCGGTGAGAGGTGGGGGACAGGTCACCAGTCTGCTGTCAGGCTAACACAGAGACAAGTAACCATCCACGCCCACATTCACACCTATGGCCAATCACTGATTAACACGTGTGTCTTTGGACTGTGAGAGGAAGCAGGAGTACCTGGAGAGAACCTGGAGAGAACCTGCAAACTCCAGACTATCAGGCCCCAGCTGGGATTTGAACCCAAGCATTGTTACATAATTACCATCTACCAATATAAAGCTGCCTACAATGGCTCACTCTGAGCCAAAGCCCTGTTCTAATGAGGACACAGACAGGAGCCATCTCACAGTATGAACACAGAGCATGCTGTCTGGATCTAGTGGACAGCTGCCTCTGGCCTGGACTCAGTTTGCACTTTACTGTCATGTTCTGAATACAAAGATCATATTTCCACTCCTCAATACTTACAGACTGTTCACCCATTTTCCTCCTCCCTGCATGTGAACTGAAGAGCACCCGGCACTGGTTAGGCGCGCTATCATAATTTAAAGTGGAACGCTTATAAACACCATCTAAAATATTGCATATCGTGTCATTTATTGATATGTTAGATCAGCAAAGGTGTGACGACCATCATCGCGTCAGCTCAGGTAGGAGTGCACAGAGTGATGCTATATGAACTTTTATAAGACTAAAGTGATGCTGTTCATTTCAAAAAGGAAACAAAGACTAATAATAAATGTTTATTTAGCATAAAAGAGGTCAATTTTTAATTATGTCTAATTTACATGAACTTAATCGAATGGAAGATGCAAATAAAAAAGTGTATTAAATGAAAATATGGGAGCCAACTTCTTATTGTAGAAAGTTTTTTTTTTAGTCTCGTCAGTTTTTAAGGGTTTACAGTGCAGCAGATTAATTTCAATAAATGCCCAAATGTCTACAAGGATTTCTAAAATCAAACTGAGTGCAGTTGCTTCATATTAGTTTTGTGGTTTCAGCTGTTGTTGTATAAATGTGACAAATGAAGCGAACACAAACAGAGAAGAGCCGTCTTTGAATGTTGCTTCATATTTAGGAATGTGCACAGCTGTTGCCCAGATGAAAGAAATACAGCCAAGCTTTTTAAAGAATACTGATGCATTATTGTTCCCTTTCTTCCCTCCGATGATTACTGTGCAACGACGATGCCCAGAAAATAGTCTTTGTGAAGTGAGCGGGGTGTGATGGAGGGTTTGTGAGGAGCTGCTGTGGTCTCTGTGCAGTGAACAGGTGGCGGGTCGGCCACATTTCCACTTGACTTTAAATGCTCAGCTTCTATTAAGTTGGCCCAGTGTGTAAGGAACAAACAGCCAACGCTGGTAATGGTTTCTGCCTGACCCACTGACACTGTCACCCCCTCACACACACACACACACACACACACACACACACACACACACACACACACACACACACACACACACACACCTTCCTTCTCTTTCATTTCCCAGGATATTTTTTCTTTCTCCCACTACATCACCCCTCCCCTCTTTTCACATCAAACACTAATGTTTCCTTCAAATTCCTTTTCCTCTCCATCTGCCAACTTTGACATCACAGGAAATTACGCTTAGAATTGGCGGCACTGTTTTTTTTTTTTCTCGTTTCAACTTCATTCTACTTCCACCAAACAGACATATTTTTTTCCTGTCAGACACCCGCCTCCTTCTTCGACTTCCTCCTTCCTCTCTTCTTTTTTTCCCCCATCTTCTGCTGATGTATTTGTCCTGGCTCCCATCACTCCACGCACACTCTCTCGCTGTTTTACATGCACACTTCGTCTCTCAGCCTCTCTGACACACTCAGACTGTCTCTCACATGCATGCAGACACAGCATGACATTAACTACACCTAATGCAAGTTCTGGGCTTATTTGCTGGAGGCTCGTCGGGTTGGAGAGGATGTTTTTTCCTCTCTGAGACATCAACATTGAGACTGGCATCTTCGCGTGCCTCCCATGGCTGGATTAGGGAGGCCATGAGAGGAGTACTTAATTGGTGAAATGCATTGTTCACAATGTGTCAGTGTGTGTTAGTGCATGCACAATTACATCAGCTTGTGTGCACAGCTAGTGTCTGTGCAGGCCTGTGTGAGACAGAGATAACTCCTGACATTAGGCTTCTGGATCTGAACAGGTAATCGAGGTCCTCGGGAACATCGACTCGACCTGGACTCAGCGCTCAGCCGCGGTCTCTGGGCTCCAAACACACTGAGCAGGCTCGCACTAATAACCTCCCAGCAGTGAAAAACCAGATGAAGATGATAGTTGAGTCGAGATGTTTACATGAATTTTCAGTGAAAGCTTTGTATATGCTTTTAGCTTCTCACCTCTGTCTCTGCATAAGCTTTTAATGTGTATGTGTCTGTATGGCGTGTAGGTGTAAGTGTGTTTAAATGTCACTGTGTAGATATTACACCTTTTTAATTGCATCTGTATAGCAAAATGCAAACACACACAGAGGAACATATATATTGATATATGCATCAAAATTACTACTCCTGACGACAATAACACTGGCTTATGGTATGCAGCCATGGTGAGGATGCACATACTGTGCTGCCATTTTTCAGCCAAAGATATTCTAATTAAACTGTGTCTGACTCTTCTGAGCATTCTTTATATTTTAGAAATGGGGAAGGGAACAGAGCTGCAACAAAGCTGATAAAGAGCTTTAACTCCCACAGATTAGATCCACTAACATCAGGAGTAATCGAGCGATTGTGTGACAAATTTTGACAAAATGGTTAATTATGTGAGTCCTGCAAAGGACAGAGGTGAGCCCTAACACATATCCAATAACTGCAATGGATGAAATATACATATTACTGTGGAGTTCATATTTAAAATGAATGAGGCTTAATTTTTTTTGCAGAATTTAATCACAGTAATGAAAGGAAGTCAAAGAAGACCTTTTGTTCCACTGTTCCACGTGCGCGCGCGCGCACACACACACACACACACACACACACACACACACACACACAGGCTCAGTCCCTGGGAAATCACAGAGATAGACGAACACAGACCTCTGCTGACGTCACGTTGCCTGGCAACATCCCAGCATGCTTGGCTGTGACAAGCTGAGGTCTCAGCCCTGAAGTGCGATGCATCATGGGGGATTGTGTGTGCTACGTCTTACATCACCCACAATCCCCCTTGCTGATGCAGCCGTGGCCAGGATGGCTCTCTGCAGCTGATCCAACTTCTGAGGTTAAGACAGAGGGCGTGGTGGAAGATTTCTCCTCCAGCTGCAATCACGTCCATCATAAATGTATTTTGTGCATCTTCTGATATTTAATTAGCAGTCACTTTAAGAGCGAGTGCACCGTATATTTTGCAGTCTAGAGCATTTTTTTGAACCCGTCCCTGATCAAACCCCTGACCGCTTTTCTGTAGGTGAGGCTCATTACGCTCATCGGAGAGGGTGGAATTAAACCTCCTCCTCCGAACTCATTACTGTGAGCTAGATTTCACCAGCAGCAGATAGGCAATGCGGTGGTGCTGCTTTTAAAGCCAGAGCCAGATAATTAGAAACTTTAGAAGCACAGTTCCCATGGCTATAGCCAGAGTGAACAACTAATTCTATTTGAACTAATTACATTCCATAATGCTAGGCAGTGATTGCTACCCCAACCACAGCCTCCCATATGTAATCCAGCAGAGGGTTTCATCACAAAACAGTGCCGGGATGTATTTTTGTGTGTGTCACTGCCGGTGTGTTAGTGTGCATTGACATTACTCTCTCTGCACAGCATGGCATCACATATACACCCCCGCTCACTCACAGCTGTTTGTATTTTATGCTGCAAAACTCCTGATCGGCCTCAGTAACATGAAGTCTCCCTGTGCTGTCTGAGTCTCTGTAACCTCCCAGGACAACAGCACCTCAGTGAAAGAACGTCCCCCCAAAAAAAGTCATTAAGCTGGATGCCACATATGTCATTTTAGTCAATCATACTGGTTAAGCTACAAGAATCCAGCTTCATGTAACCTCAGGACTCCTCTCGAGTCACAGAATGATAAACACTACTGTCACAGACTGAGCTGTACTGACCCAGAGTGAATAAACAGTAAATTGGCACAGCAATTTTTTATGTTTTCACAAGTTTTTCTTTATCAAATTACACATTTTCACTGCATAATAGGAAAGAAGGTTGCTGTGTTTGTAAAACCATCTTCTCTGCTCCTGCCTGTATGCACAATATTTTTAGACAATACAGGAAGTCTGCCTGTTAGTCAATATGTGCTTCTCCCCTTCTCTGTCTCTCTCTCTCTTTATACTCCTGCTATGTGTGGAAGCTCGCTCGCCCCAGTGAGAGGTGTTCAAGTCCAGACCAACAGACCAGGCAGACTAAATATAGCCGGCAGTGACAGCAGGGAACACTGTGCTCCCCCTTCTCTCACTGTGCTGCTCAGTACTGCTGTTTCACTACAAACTGCACTGATAAATTTAAATTGTTATCTGCACACACACAGACAGACACACACAGAAGAAGTTCACTTTCTGCCAAAACTGTGGGACACACGTATCATTCACACAAACGCAAAGATAAAAGGGACACAGATTAATACACATGCACACACAGACACACACGCACGCACATACAGACACACACACACACACACACACACACACACACGTCCAAATGGGATTTACTTAAGACTCAATAAAGCAGACAGAAGCACTATTGTCTCCAACACAGACCTATTGTGCTGCACAGAGAGACTGTGACGTGGGCCGACTGTGCTGCGTCTGTGTTTACTACACAGTGAGCACCCCCCCCCCACCCCCACCTACAAAAATATATAGAAATACATAATGAAGTGTACAAATGCACCATCAAACAAGCATGAAGAATGAACTGGCTTAGACACACACACACACACACACACAGAGCATCAAACCCATGCACTCCGGTGGGAGTCTAACGGGAGCTCAGTGATGAACAGGAGTGACACCACCACATGCCAGGGTGTGAGATGTGCTGCCTGGTATTTTAGGCTGCGTCTCAAATTGAACATGCGGAGCCTTCAGGGGAAAATCGTTGGATAACGTTCATGTGAGAGGCAAATGTCCCATTGCAATATCGCTTATAATGCCAGCTACGATATCTGGAATGGCACTGCAGAGGGGGCTGACTTATTCGCCAAACACATTGGGACACACACACGGGTTCAGAGATGCAGTGTGTTGGTTTGTTCACATACCTGCTGCTGAGGATACTGCATGCCACCCATGCCCATTTGGCCCCTTCCCTGTAGGCTCATTGGGTATCGATGAGGGGGAGGCGACGTGTATGGCTGGCTAGGGGGATAGGGTCCGCCTCCTGGCTGCTGTGGGGTGGAGTAGGGATTGTTGGCCATGCCATAGAGCTGTGAGCGCTTCATAGCCATGAAGTCCATGGAGGAAACCTGCAGGGGAAAAAGAGGGTTTATTAATGCATAATCAGCAGTTCGGTTTTGGCTAATACTTCATTCATGACAGTGCATTGTAATTGCCCGAGAGGCGTTCAAATTAATTCATCCGCTATCTGCCAAGTTGGAACCCCTAACTGAAGTCCACTTAGTGCACCACTCCAAACCACAGCCATCAGTGATTTATTTCCTAATTGCACAACAAGTGAAAGCTTTAAATTAATGTCAACAGATCATAAATGAACAACAAATGGAATTAAATAAGCAAAGATGCGTATTGAATAGCTATTAGCAGCAAACTGTGCTGGAAAAGAGCCAAAATAAAATGATTTAATTAAAACCTAAAGCTTGTATCTTTGTTTTAATGTCTCAGAGGCTTTTAAAAGTGCTGTAAATGTTGTTTAAAGCAACAGGAGGCAATGGCAATAAAAATCCTATGGCCTTGTTCCATAACCAAAGCCTCACGGTGCCAATAACCGCCGTACAACACTGCTTATGCTCGTGCGATACTGCAGCTTACAGAAAAGCAGCAGATAGTTTACGTCGACTCGTGAGTTTAAGGTTGCAGGTTCGGGGTGGGGCAGGGATCCAAACTTTTCTTCTTTTTTTTTTTTTTTACATTTGTGATGGGTCATTTCAAGCTTGAATCCCAGGAGGGAATTCAGGGCAGCAAAGCAGTCAAAGTACCTGCTTTCCAAAGCCACACCTGAAGAGCTCGCTTCCTGTGAGAGCACAAAAAAATAAATCAAAGCAAAGAAAGAGAATGTGTCAAGGGTAATTTATTCCATTGTAAGTACTTCAGAGCCCTTTTACGGGTTGTTTGGGGTCCCAGTGAGCCATTGGAAAATTCCGGTACAGTGCATCAGGCTAATGCTAATCCGTCACCCGTAGCAGCGTGTTTGTCTGTCTGCTGGGCAGATAATGTGGAGTTCTTCTATCTTCCCTCTTTCCTTCTTCCCTTTTGTCTCTGCTGCATAGGATCATGAGTGATTCATGACATTTTGTTCCTGCACACACACACACACACACACACACACACTTTCACTTCTCCTCTCTCATTTCCAACTAACTGCCACCCTCTGCCCACCCCCCACCACCATCACCACCAGCTCCCTCTTCAGTTCCCTCCCTTCTCCCCAACTCAATATCACCTCGTCTACTGTAGAGGAGAAATTGCCTCATATTGCCAGGCTAATATCAAGAAGACATGTCAGGGGATGGGAGCACTTTATTCAGCAGGTTACGTGGACAGTTACGGCGCTCCAGCTTTTAAGTGCTTGTGTCTACTGAGGTGTGTGTGTGGAGTAGTTCGGAGGGGATGTGTGTGTGTGTGTGTGTGTGTGTGTGTGTGTGTGTGTGTGTGTGTGTGTGTGTGTGTGTGTGTGTGTGTGTGTGTGTATATTAGTATTTGGGTAGTGAAAGCGGGAATAAGAAAGTTAGTGCTCTTAAAGTTATTTCACAGCAGGAGTAAAACTCAGTGACTCATGTGTCTGCAGTCTGTGAGCAGAACGAAACATTTAAGAAGAAACGTGACCTCTGACCTGACAAACTGATTGCCGGCATTAGACTGAAGAACATTGGGGAAGAATTAAAGTCATGAACCATTGTGCAGTAGCAGCAGTTTTAAAATGTTTCTGATTTTACTGACAGACGGAGGCTTTCAGAGAGGAAAGTTTGAGTCTTTTGTATTGTGTGTTTTTTCAGACACACAAAGAGCATGACGGAGTGAGCCAGTCGGACTACAATTAAAATAGAGGCTCTTAATTGTAATACAGAGTTAAAGCAGCTGAACATCAAAGGGGAGATTTGTTTGGAGTATTTTTGATATGCTCAAACTGATGCTGGTCATATGTTTCAAATAATGGTGTTTTTGCTGGAGCACATGACCTGCTCAAATGTTTGTACACCCGCAGCACACTCACACACAGACACACAAACAGCACTAAGCAATATCTGCAGTGAAAGCTTCCCGAGTTTCGGAAAAATCCAGGGCACTGTGCCACTCGTGATATGGGACACACACAAACACACACCCTCCCCACCTCCATCCAGTTCACCAATCCAGCTCAAGAGGTCCTCCGTTTGCCAAAAATGCTGAGCAACACAAATAAATCCCTCACACAGCTGCCAAGTGCACACGTGCGCACACACACACACACACACACACACACACACACACACACACACACACACACACACACAGAGTTAAGAATCCATGGATTCAGAGGACTTTACATTGATTGTGTATTTCCAGGATGTTTCCTCTCACCTGCAGCTGCTCCATCACAGCACAAATCATTTAACACAGTTATTCCTTAACTTAAACATCATGCGGCTCTGGACCTTAAAACATGGATTTGTACTTGTATTTATATTTTTCAAAAAGAAAACAGGTGCTGATGGTGTCCTGCAGGGACTCGGGTCCTGATTAGGAGTCTGAATCCTGCCTCAAAGCCCCAGCAGGTCCCTGAGGAGAGGCCGAGGTGGCAGCGGACTCGCGGGCCTCAGGAGACCTGCTTCCACTGCTCAGTGCTGCTGACGAGGCCTCGCTCCGTCATCTCGGCTTGAGCTGAACTAAAACGTGAGTAAGTGTGAGATTCTGGGAAAAGGCCTGATTAATAACAAGAAAACATTTTTACAGCACATATAAACTCTATAAAGAGATTTACAGCAAAAACTAAGTCCAAAGTTACCCTTTCACCCTGATTTTTTTTTTTCATCAAGCCAAAATCAAATGTGATGATTGGCCGAGCCTCCTCCATCTAAAGCCTCTCCTCACCTCATTATGGGGACTAATAACCATAATGTTCATATACAAACATATTTAGGTCCCTACATGAGTAATTAATACTGGGAGCGTGTGCGCGCACACACACACACACACACACACACACCTGCAGATTGTGCTGATGGCTCTTTGTGTTCTCACTGCATCGCTCTCATCTCTCTCCAACTTTCTCGCACACTTAAGGGGACATGTTAAATAAAACAGCCACAATCAAATTACATCTGATACCTCGGCCCACCTTCCACACACGGCATTATCCACAGGCAAAAAAAAAAAAGAGTTTTCCCGCCTCCCCAAACAGAGCCTCAAATCTGCTCTCATGACAGGTTCCACTAAATGAGATTTCAGCCCACTGCAGCCTTTTCCTAGAGATATGCCCACGATTTCCCTCACACCACCAGGCACAAAAAACCTCAACCATTCTTGACAAATTGAAACGTTATTTTTTTTCCTTCCCTGAGAGAAATGACTGTACTTAGGAAAAAAATTATGAAAATGACACGAAGTGAATCTTGTTTGTGCCAGGAGGGACAGCAGATAAAAAACTAGAGGGAATACACAGAAATTGTTTTTTATTTTCTTCAAATGTGTTTTTCACTTTTGTTCATCTGGGCATGCCATTCAATGGAGGAGGGGGGGAGGCACGGGAGACAATAGTAATTCAACTGCTAAATTTAAAATTCAATTTATGAACTCCTCTCCAGCGTTCTGACTCTCGTGAGCTTTTTATTTTTTTTTTATTTTGCAAAACAAAGCCATTAAAACAGAACATGGGTGAAATTACTGTGGGGTGAAACCTGCTAAATTGCTTTTCTGAGCTCAATCGACAACATTTTTATGTTGCGAAAATGATTTTACTCCTTCTTGCTTTAATGTGCTAAGTTGTTAATCAGAAAGAGACAAAATGCTCGACACAAAAGCCTCGGATATGTGGATTATGAGACGCACACTGGGATCAAACAAACATAAAACAATATTAGTAAATGCTTATTATTCCAGTCCCATTCCAAATTATTTGAAAAAGAAAAACTGATTTATCTGCGATGGTGATGAATGTGTGGACATGCACACACACACACGCACACACGGCCTGCTCATCACCTGTCTGCAGGTGTAGGAACACCACCTCTTTCCTGACCTTCACCTTCAGGAGTTTCCACTAATATCTCCACTTTTTTCTGACTTGATTAATGAGGCAGTTTCCATCCAACCAGCAGTGCAATAGAAGATGTTCCCTCATATGTTCTTAATGGTCTACAAGCTGCTTTATTTATGATCTGACCATCAAGGAACAACTCACTGAACTCTTATGATCCCTCACATCACCTGGTGGGTTTTTGCTGGTGGACAGGTAATAGTTTCTGCGGAGCTGCTGATCGAGTGGCTACAGTGTGCACAAAAAGAAGGGAAGGCCTCTTTGGTACCCTCCAAAGATGGAACCTGGCTGTGCATGAAGATCCTGTTTTGGTATCGATTATTTTCTCTTTTTGTTGAAAGGATTTCTGCAGCTTTAATTCTTGTGTAATGAAACCATTTCAGCCTGTGTGCATTAGTGAGGAGAAACAAATAAGGATAATTATTGTCAGCGGATCCTCTTTATCCTCTGTGCCGCGTCGGCCTCCGGAGAATCAACACGCTGCAGCCGGAGCCGGCCGGTCTGCTGGGACGCTCAGCCTCGTCTTTTATGTTATTTATTTGTAGCATGCAGCAGAGCGCTCTGCACTTCCTATTACACCGCGGGGCCCAGCATCGGCCCGGCCTCCAGAACAAAGCTTCACATGTCAGGCTTGA
This sequence comes from Archocentrus centrarchus, assembly GCF_007364275.1. Taxonomy (NCBI): domain Eukaryota; kingdom Metazoa; phylum Chordata; class Actinopteri; order Cichliformes; family Cichlidae; genus Archocentrus; species Archocentrus centrarchus. The sequence goes on along the minus strand of NC_044367.1, from coordinate 28,884,085 downwards.
AACCCTGTGCATTTGGGCCCACCGTCACACACAGAAAATAAAACAGCGAAAAGAGAGGAGAGGAGAGGAGAGGAGGTAGAAAGAGGAGAAGAGAGACTGCAGCAGTGGGCGAGTACAGATCGAGTTCCATATTAATGTGTGCAAATTCCCCCGCTCCTGCTGACTAAGATTAGAAAAATTAATTTCATGGATGCAGAGACAATACTGATGTCATCAAGCGGAGAGGAGAGGAGCAGCACGCCGTTAACTCCTCCCTGCCCGGACTCCACGAGGAGCGGATCGGTCTTTAATATCAGTTTATCGCTTCATTTCGATGGCAGACTGAAGTAAACGCTGACAGTAACAACACAACACTTAGCCTCGACATTTCTTTCTTATCAATCATCCTAAAAGCAGAACTTGGCGTGTAAGCGAGTTGTAGCTGAGCGGTGTGTATGCTGGCATTCCTGTGTGTGTGTGTGTGTGTGTGTTGCATCACTTAGAAATTCAGTGAATTATGTCCTGAAACACAATCTCATCCTGCATCTCAGCACGCACGCCTTGTTAGTAAAAAGTCTCATAACGAATGACAGTGTGAAGAGCAGCACCGGTCCGCGGGGAGCTAGGTAGAGCCAAATTGCGTTTCCTCAGCCCAGTATGCCTGTATGGCACAGGCAGCTAGGCGTGAAGGCTGGCGAGCAATGAGAAGCATGAAATTGTCTGAGGAGAGAGAGGCGCAGGGCGTGACAGGCATAGAGGAGGCGGGGGAACGTATACATACGCGGCGTATGTTTCCCAGTGGTGCTGTGAGTTGAGAAAGAAAGGCAGACAAAGAGAAGCCAGATAAGAGGTGGTTGTTATGAGGCCGAGCGGCGAGCTTTTGTGTTTGGGGCAATGCACATAATAGCTCTCTCTCCCGTGTCGTCCTCGGAGCTGGTGATCGCTGTGCCCTCTACGATTGACACCAATATTTACACCCCACACACACACACACACACACACACACACACATGTGCATTAGAGGCTCAAAACAAACCCCCCACATGCATTAGGAAAAGTTGCAGAGTGTTCTGTTTGTCACGGCCAGCACAAAGACGTCATTAACAGAAGGGAGGGGGGAATGGAGGAGAGGAGAGGGGAGGGAGGGAGGGAGGAGGAGGCGGCGAGAGGCTGCTTCATCTGTCTCAAGTGAGATTGAGGTCGTAGGGTCGCCCGAGCCCTTTTCCTTTGCAGAGACTGGGAGCTAAAGAAGCAGCAGAGAGAGAAAGAAAATAGAGAAAGCCTCAATGACAAAACGAGATGCGACTGACATGCCAGCGACACGCCATTAGAGAATGAAAACAAATAAAATGCAATCGTCTGCAAACAGTTGAGGAAGCATGTGTGAAAGAACACACGCTGCAAATTTGCCAGTCAAATCTCCTGCCAGCATGCGGCTTTCCCAGACTGGATTCATTCAGACTTCCACTGCATAACGAGGAGAAAAACACAGGAACGTGTTCAGGTTCTCGTCAGAGCATGAAGGAGACACTCGAGGGTTTTTTTAAATCAAAGATCATAACACATAAGTCCTTCTCTCTTCGCAGTTAACACGCTAACATTTTCTTCATGTTTGTTTTAATCAGCTCACAATCTCTGATACAAATTGTGCTACCTTAAAAAAAGATCCTCGCTGGGCTGAAAAGCCTTTAGGTAAGACCATGTGGTGGTACAACTACTGCTTTGGAACCAATGCAAATGAAATGCTTTCAGGAAAGTGCAGAGACACCTCCAGCAGGGCCACTTGCCTATTTTCACAGAATCTTTTACTGATGTGTAAAAGTAGGAGGCCTGCTATATTTCCAGTCTTTTCTCATCACCAGGCAGGACTGACGTCTTTGCCTGGTGTGACCCTGGGATGGAGGAGGGCTGCTGAAAAAGCCCATTTCATCTAAGGGCCGTGGTGGAACGAGAGGAATGCGGTCCTCTAACTTCCCCAGCCTGCAGAACCCCACTGAGAGATGCTGTTACACAACCAAATGAAAGAGAGAAAAAATGGGCAGGAGGGAGCAAAATAACAATAACTCTATCTGCCCCCCCCCCCCCCCCCAAAAAAAAAGGACCAGGCTATTAGAGTAAATGTGCTGCCCTTTTGCTTCCCACGTCTCCCAGTGCCCAAAGGAGATGCTGGTATTAAATATGCAAGCTAGAATCCCCCTTATGCAAGGAAATCACAGCTTTTCTATTGGACAGAAACTGGATAATTATGAATGAGGTCCTGTATCACAAAGTATGTTTATGAATTAGCAATGGTTATTCATGATATTATGCTCAGAGTAGGGTGAAAATACATAAGTGAATACTAAGCGAGCAGACCAACAGAAACGATGCTAAAGGGTCCTGAGGGGGCTTTCTTCGCCATCCATTAGTCTTCCCTGTAAGGCAAAGCTTAACGAGCTCCTACAGGCTGGGAAACCGGCCACTGAAGGAGAGGGAGCAGGGTAAATTATGAATATGGACGCATAGAAAGCAAGGCCACAATAAGTCCCCCTTCCCATTATGGAGTTCCTGTCCAGTCCTTCCTCACTGGTTTCTGAAACACAGGTGGAGCATTTCAAACAGCTCTTCATGAAGGAATTAACAGCAATAATCCCACCGTATCTAAAAAAAAGGAAGTTGTCAAAAACTAGGTCATCCCTGTGGTGCAGTTAAAGAGCCACCCAACAAAAACAAGGATTTACATTCAGGCTGTTTGTTTTGGAGGACTGCCCGGTCCCCCAGGGTGGAACCATCCATATTTCTCCTGCGGGTGATCCATCACTTAAGCCCCCCCCCCAAAAAAACCAAACACAAACAACAAACAGATATCCTGACCTTCCTTCCTCAGGCAGATATTAAATACTCATTAAAAGTCACCTGAAACCATTTGAACCTAATTGATTTCATTATCGGACTCTGCACGACACACGCGGCCCCCACGTCTGATAGCTCAGCTGGAAATTTACAAAGTTAATTAGAAAAAAATTGATTTTCATATAATTTTTTTCCCTCCGCTCGAACGCCGTGAAGCGACACGGAGAGAGGCCGCTGATGGAGCAGCAGTGATGTTCAGTGTAGATGGGAACACAGCAGGTTAGAGGCTTGAACATCGTAAGTGGAGTCAGGAAATGTATTTATGCTTTCAGAGGTAATGAACAGTGTGTGTGTGTGTGTGTGTGTGTGTGTGTGTGTGTGTGTGTGGGGCTGTGACAGATTGTGTAATAACATGTTCTCCCCGCACCAAACACACACACACACCAATATCTCTTAACCCCTTCACCTTTTCTGTGCACGCTCTCCGGCATGGCCCCATCTTCCCTGCACCTCCATGCAGCGGTCAAGGCAGTGCCAGCAGATGTGGCCTTAATTTTCTCCCGTGATGAATGCAAGCCTCATTTCTTCCTCCTCGCTGTGAAGGCTTCTCCAAAAAACATCTCCTCGAATTGGGTTGGGGAGCCTGGAAATAGGCTTCTTGCCCCGCGGCCCCCTTCGGGTCGCCCTCTGGGAGGCCCAGGCTTTGTCAGTCCAGGCCAGGCCTCCCATCTCCAGGGCCCTGACTGGGAATCAATCATTGAAGTTGGCTGGGAACATGAGGTGGGGGAGCTGGGTCGATCAATGAGAGGCTCCAGGCCTGTGGGAGCCCTGATGCATGGCCTGACTGCATATACACACCTCTGACTCAAACTGAACCCGACCATTTACTCCATTACTGCTCAGCCCCAGGGCAGTTATGTTTACGGAGGACTGGCTGCCGCGGACCATATGAATAACATATGACTGAGAAAACGGAGCGATGCTTGCAGTTAAACGGCCTTAATTAGATTTCAACATGATCGTAGTGAAACTCTCCTGAGTTCCATCAGCCTGATATGTTTTTGCTACATGAGGAATGAAATAAGAAAAGCAGATACATTTACTGTGTTAAGTTCAGCATTTGTAGCAGCACGGCTACACAATGGATGTACATCAGAGCCAGAATAACTACCCTGATCATGACTTCTTTGACACACAAACCTGGCTGACCTTTAATGCTCAGGTTTTTATTAAGAGCCAGACATATTAAAGGAATGTGTCCATATTTCCCCAGAGAGGCAACAGATCCTCGGCTGCAACACGCAGACTTCACCACGTGACCGATTCTGTGAAAAAGTGTTGATCTGTTCTGTACACTGACCTGCAGCGCATATATGATTTCATGCAACACACTCACATCAGTATAACTGTGAGTGTGCAGCATGTCTGCCAGTATCAGTGAGAAATGTGTGCAAACATTTTGTGTTTGTGTGTGTGCACAGTGTGTACCATCTGTGTCCAGATGTTGAGCAGAGAGCAGCCTGCGTGGACAGCCAAACAGTTGGCAGGCCTTCTGACAGGCCTGTGTTCCTTATTGATAGAGGGATCACAGAGACAGAAGAGTCAGCCGTGCTCAGCTAGACCACAATATTGTCCTCTCTGCTGTTATTCATCGCAGTCAGCCAGGAGAAAATGGGATGTTCTGAGCCAAGTTTAGAGCTGTCAGATCTGGGCCAAATAAGAGTTGAATGGGTTTCAAACATTTGGAAAACAGCATGAGGAGCGTTTGATTTGTCATACACATACAGCCAAGTTCTCGTATCTAGAGCGAAAGAATTTCATTGTGTTTCAGTTCTGGTTGTAAATACAGGTGAAAAGAAAGCTGAACCTGCAGTGCACAGCCCAGTGAATCAGGGAGAACGGCAGCAAGGGCCAACATGTTGGCGGAGTGGTTAGACGGGTTCCTCCGTTATTACTTGACTAACTGCACGTCTGAACTTCATCCAATCATCTCTGTGTGCTCATGAGGCTGGCATGCAACACAAAGCTAAAGAAATAAAGTACTGCAGATAATTACAGTGCAATGAACAACACAATATGTCAACATGAAGCTAAACTTTGGGGCACATTGTCCAAGTTCCTCTGTGTGTTTTTTCTACTGTTGACTTCTTAGTTTCGATTACAGCCTTGCAAAACTGCCTCCTGACCCACGCAGCCGGTGCCACGTTTCTGCAGCGTTATGAAGCCGAGCCAGCGTTTATGGAGGGCAGACCCTTTTCTGAGAGCTCTGATCCACAAACTTCTACAGCGTACAGTTTTGCAAGGGTCATGAAAGAGGAGCCCACTGGGCTGAGAGCACCCCGAGCGGCTCGTTTCAGGAGGAGCTGTCAATCAGGGCCTCGGAGGATCTGAGAGGTTATAAGCTGTGCACGTAAGTGCAGGTGAGGCACAAGACAGACGTTTAAAAACTAAATAAAAACAAGTGCCAGAAAATCATATCAGAGGCCATCCCAAAATTTCATGGCTCTCATATCCGTCATCTCTCCTTCATCAAACTCCTCCGTCCCGTATACAAATTATTCATGCCAGCAGCTAAATGTATTCATACCATTCTGTTTACTTTATTACTCCACTTTTATTCTGCTCTTTTCCCCACATTTGTTTACAAGAATAAAAGCCTACTCTGACAGAATTATCCTTCTGCACAACAAAAATAAATCACAGCGCTTGCACACACATCATTCACATTCAAAGAGCACAGCTAAATTATAGATGGCCCCTTTCTCCCCAAATATGCATTTCATTAGCATTTCCTTCGCCTGTTGTCTTTTTTTCCTATTCTGCCCGCCTGCGCACAGGACCCACTCGTGTGTGTGTGTGTGTGTGTGTGTGTGTGTGTGAGTAGAGAATGGGAACAGACTCGCAGCAAAGCAGGACGCGTCCCCTTTCCCAAGCCTAATTTAGGATTCAATTACAATACTCTTTAAAAAGCGTCGACTTCGCAATTAATTATTTTAAGATTAGCCTGACAGTAATGGGCCTCCCACCGACGCCAGCCAGCATAAGACGGCCCGCCTGCACCCCAGGACCACTCTGTCTCTGCATTCAGTGTATATATGAAGAAACACACCTTCGTCCTCCTCTCTTTAACTCCTTCATTCTCTCCAGTCTTTACCACCTTCTTTTCTTCCCTCTTCTGAGGAAACAGATGAATCTTCTCACCTTTATCTCCGCCCCCTCTCCTTTCTTTTCTTCTACCTGCCCTCACAGCTGCATCACACTTGGTTTCTTTGTTACTTTGCATCGTGTTCTGATCTCCCTGCGGTTGTCATATAGTTGATATTGCTTCAGCACAGCGGACTGCTTTTCATGAGCCACCAGGGCCTTCTCCCACATCCTCCTGCGTCCCTGGGAAATGTTGACGGATGAGCCCCACAGTAACGTGCACGTGCACATCAACACTCAGCACCAAAAGGCTCATGCGTGTGCACAGCGTCTGTCACTGTTGCTGCCAGGAGGAAAAAAAAAAAAAAAAAACACACCGCTCTCCGCCGCCCGCTTTGATTGGAGCCAAGCGAAGCATTTTGCCTCCCCCTTCCTCTTCGCCGCCACAGCTTTTCTCCCACCCTCCACCCCTCTCACCCACCCCTCCCGACCCTGTTTTTTTTTCTTTCCTCGTTTCGGAAATGAATGTCATCATCCATCCCTTTACTCCCTCCACCACAACTCCCACCCGTCAGCCCCGGGCGAACCTCAGCCGAAGCCCCGATTCTGTTTATTTAAATATTTGATATGTAAGCAGTCATAAAATAAATGTCAGAAGAGGAGAAGGGAATGGATATGTGGGGTGTGGGGAATGAGGCCATTACGGGTAATGGTTTCTGATGTTCGTCACCCCCCCCCCCCCCCCCCCCCCCCCCCCACACACACACACACACAAACCTCGGCATGACAGAGCCTCCAGTCGCTGAAGCAACAGGGGAATACATGGTGAAAGGGCCTGAACAGTCATGTGTGTGTGTGTGAGAGAGTGTGTGTGCATCAGAAAAGCAGAAATACAACAGCTACACACACACACACACACACACACACACACACAGTAACACACTTGTTCAACTAGCGATATGGAAAATAGGCCCTCCCATGCACAATTGACTTCTAATACATTGTATACTCCTCAAACCATCCATTTGCCAGGCATTGCAATTTCAGGGGCCCTGAAAGCAGCACTTTGCCTGCACTTTGCAAAATACCTTAAAAAAATCTGCAGCCTTTACAAACGCTCTCTCACAGTAACTGCCAGTTCTAACATGTCTGTTAAAGGACAACACCGCCACGTTCCCGGGTATACTGAACGCCGCTTTATCCACCTGGCAGAATTTTCACGTTGGACACGAGACCCCTTTGCTACCCACTGTTTAGACACATTGTCCACCAATACCATTATGTGCACGCTCACGTGTAGGTCTCCCAGCTAGTGGCACCTAAAGGATTACATTTCTGTGACAATTTCACCCAGGAACTGATAAAAAATGAGACGTAGGCGGGGTGAATACATAAAGCGCTGCCACTGAAAAGAAGAGACAGAGGGAGAGTGCAGCCTCTGATGGCGTATTGTGAACAACCTTGAATTTCTCCTTGATCCTGAGATGCTCAAATACTGCAGATCAGCACAAAAAAATCCCCAATTAAGAACAAAAATCATCACAAAATGTCCCTTAGTGTTGATGATATATTGGTTTGGCATTTTAGGGCCTTTAATTCGCAGACTTTGCCTAACGAGCTCCCGGGCCACAGCTCAGGACTCCAGAACAGTGACATCACATCAGGAGTCAGAAGTTAAAGAGAGGCTACTGACCTTTCACCTCTGACTGCTGAAACGTGCCTGTGACTTTCCCATCTGTCAGCATGCAGGAATGTCTGCAAGGATACGCATGTCCAGCCTTGTCTTACAGTGTAAATGGAGCACACACACACACACACACACACACACACACACACACACACACACACACACACACACACACACGCACGCACGCACACACACACACACACACACACACACACACACACACACACACACACACTCTCCACTTTTAACTTTAATGCTCCTAACCATCACATAAAGAAACCTGTCCCCATAGCACTCATTGCAGATATAGACACACATATATACTCATTACAAACACACACAAACCTATAATCATCTCACTCATACACACACTTTTCCATACATACCTACATTTCCTTCCCACACGCACCCCCTGCTCCCCTCTGCCCCCTTCAGAGTCTGGGTCAGGCTGCCCTCCAGAGCACCTCGCCCTCTCCGCTGTTAATTACCACTAATTGGCCCTGCTCGTTTTTCCCCTGCTATAATGGAACCATTCATCTTTACTACTTAATGAGTAGGCAGTGTAGTCACCAGCCAAGGTCACCCACAACTAGCATCCAAAAGACAAAAAGACAGAGACTTGGAAACAACTGTGGGGGGAAGAGAAGAGAGATAAAGGAGCTGTTTGGGCTTTAAGACACAGAGGAGAAAATGTGAATTTGCAGAGGTTTCCACACATGACTTGGCTTTTTGGAAGGTTGCCAGTGCATAAGAAAAAGTTGAGAAATGTCTGGGAGCTGTGGGAGTCTGAAGTGTCCAACTAAAACCACAACACACAGAGGGAATTTCCAAAGACAGACTAATTAAAATAGGGTTATGTGCATGGAAACAATAGCTCCCTCAAAACAGGGCTGAAAGCACCGACCAAAGTTGTAAATACAAAAAACAATTTTTCTAAATGAATTAAGAGCCTTCTCTCTGGCTTGTGCACACATAATTATGAAGACAACCACCCCCCCACCCCAGTACAGGATCCAGCCCCAGCAGGTGAGAGGGCAGCATGTTAGGGCATCTCAGCCGCCATAAAACACCTAATTAATACTCAATGCCTCAAATATTAGCCCAGGCTTTGCTTTGCAATCATATCGCAGGTGATTCTAAAAGAAAGCATTTATTGCAGTTATTGCTGCACAGGAAATAACCAGAGAATTATGGATATTTGGATAATGACGCCCAGGAAAGCTATATTTAAATTCCCTTAAAGACACTCGAGTGAATCTAAAGAAAGAACTCTGGTTTTCCAGAGCAAAGATGAAACTCTGCAGGTCTATCATTGCCTGATAAATGATTTAGAAATAAAGCTAGAACTCAATGAATAAGAAGATTTTACGGCACCACATATTTTACGTGTGCACGCAGGGGTCAGAGGGTCAGACGGGAGGAAAACATCTTCATGCTGTCGCCTGCGGGCGCAGTGTAAGGTGCCACTCTGGGCGTGACAACCACCAATTTCTGCTCAGACCTTTGGTCTTTCCCTCAGAGAAGAATGGTTGTGTTGTGGCTGCTGCAGTCAGTCTCATGCAGCATAGCAGGAGTGTGAGCAGTCATGTGCTCCAGCAGAGCTGAGGCGATCAGCCCGGCACGGCAGTGTTTATAAATGGGACGGTCTTCTATGGATTATGTTAATGTGGTATTCCACGCTCCCCTCTGGCATGTGTCTGACATTACAGTAACCTTTGCATGTTTAGCCAACAGTAACTATGGATGTTCATTGAGCTGGGTGGCGCACACACGTGCACGTGCTTAGAGACGCACAAACACAGTTGCACAGGGAGATTAACTCCACACAGCAAACATCTGCTCTTGCAATCCGTATTGATATTCTTTGAAGGAATTAACATCTTAAAGAAATAAGACATTCAAACACCAAAATAAAGTTCACTTGTGTTGTCAATATCTAATCCAGTTCATCCGGTTTGTGTCAGAGGAGTGGCTGGAATGTGGAGCACAAGTCTGGCCATATCAGAGAGGTACAAGAAGTAGGAAAAAGAGCAAGACTAAATTCTCTACTCCACACCCACAACAGCAAGCTAAAAACATAACCTCTCATCCCACGTGCAGGAGCTCCAGTGAGCAGTGTGAAGCATGCATCTGTGTCCACTGTGCACATAACTTTGCACAAAAGAGGATGCGGCGTGAATTACTTCCTAAATTACTGAGAGAAAATTGATCTAAATGAAGCAGCATTCAGCCAGGAGTGACCGTGAGGATCCTTTCATGACCAGTGTCTGTAAATCATCAGTTCATTCCTGCACACAAGCTCGCAGCAGGAAGCCGGAGTCCACCATTTTGGGTTTGGTTGGAGAGGTAAACGATGACAAGAGCATGTTGTGGCTAAAAATATATGGCCCAGAGAGATGTGCATAGTTAAGTGTGTGTTTAAATCTGAGAGCAAAAAAAAAGACAGACGACTCATTAAGAGAAACTCTGCATCTGTGTGTCGCATCGCTTTCCTATTTTTGTCTTTCTGAGCTTCACAAACACCGAACAGCACCGCGCTGGTGTGTTTGGTTTTTTAGCTGAGCAAATGGTCCCACCATGCCAGAGCTGATTAGGATCAACTCAAACTAAACAGCAAGATGTGCGAGTGGAGCGCCGAGTGTACAGCGTGCTGGAAACAGAGAAGTGCAGCGGCTTTGATGTGTAAAGTGACAGATGATGGTGATGATAATTCTGATGATAATGATTTTCTCACAGGCTGGTAAGAGGATGGTGGCAGCATGCTATTCATACATGAAGTCACACACACACACACACACACACACACACACACACTGAAGCCTACGTGTAATTTTGGTGTGTGTGTGTGTGTGTGTGTGTGTACCAACAGTAAATAAACACAGGCCTGAATTCCACTGCAGCTGCTCCCTTTCTGCTCACCTTCACTTCACTGGAAGCAGAGTGTTTAGGCTGAAACCCAAAGCTCACGGTAAAACTAGGAATACTATTAAAAACTGGAATTCTTATTTTAAAAAAATGGGATTCTAATTCTTATAAAAGATGGGAATTCTAAAAAAAAAGGGGGGAATTCTGATGTTATAGAGGAAAAAATAATGTGCAACAAAATGTTTGTGAATTCTTAAAAATAAAGGAAACAGATAAGGTTCCTCCTCTCCTACCTATCTCCCATCCTACCTCCTCTCCTCCTGAAATGTTGGACCATCACTTCTGTTGTACAGAGACAAGTGAGGCAGACTTAAACCTGAAAATGTCACGCTGGTATCTAAAATTTTCATTAATTGCAGCAATCACAGAATTGCTCATTTCCGAAGGGACCGGCAGCTATGCTTCCCATTTCCTCTCCTGCTGGCCGGAGAGCAGAAAGGGAAGAGGAGGCAGCAGCTACTGTAAGCAGGAAAGTGTGTAGCCCACAGATCTGCTCAGTATTGTGTATAAATATTCGATAGGACATGCTTACTCTCTAAATACCTCTGAACTGACTGCTGGTCCCCTGGGAGACCTGGCTAGCTACTGAGAGCCAGGGACAGAAAAGCAATAGAGGAGAAAAATACAAAAAGCATCAAAATCAGATGTCTGTCACAACAACGAGCACATAAAAATATGTGTTTACAGAGTAACCATAATTCTGTTTTTCCTGAGCAAGAAAGAAGGAAGGAAGCCCCCTCCTGTGGTACTGAGGGGGTCCATCCATTCACGAGCTGCACGTGGCTAATTAGCATATGTGAAGGTCAGAGTGGTGGGGCTGGGGGGCGCTGGGGGCACCAAGCCCACCACAGACAATAAAAATGAAAGAAAGATAAAAGGAAGAAGCCCGGCTTCTGTGTGTTTGAGTCATATTTCTTTTTCTTTGCATCTTTCATAAAGCTGAAGTGGACATCCAGAGAGGCGAGACTGTAACTGCGCCGACATTTGCCAGAGTTCCCGCACCGATTCCCTCTCTGACCCTTTCGATATCCGTGAACTCGGCCAGGCCGATTCCACAGAATTCAGGAACGCTCCACGTGACTCACTTCAAATATCGCCTTCACTTCTACACGCGCAGCCTCCGTCTGATCTCGTGGTCTCCTCACATGCACAGAGGACAGCAGCCAGATCTTCATGCTTACATGTTTCTGTAAATGCTGAAGGCCCTCCCTCCTCCTGCTGCAGCTTTGTGCTTAACTCTGCTCATTGTTATTGAGAAGAAGCAGCAGTGATGTCGCCGTGTCTAATCCACATCAACCCTGAGAAATCTCACAAATAACAGCTTCTCAGTAAGGATAAGATAAAATAAATAAAACCTCGGACTATTTCATCCACCTAAAAGTGTCAAATCCTCCCATATGAACAATTAGCTGCCTTCCCCAAAACTGCTTTGTTTTGTATTTTCCTGCCGCCCCCTGACACCGGCGGTTCGGGGAAGACGGAGCTGAGAAACAGCTGACACAAAATCAACACCCGCTCACAGTAATTAAATCCTTTCTTTGGGGCGTTTGCACATCAACCTTTGACTCCAGGGGATGCTGTGAATGCATAGCAGGGCCAGGAGCAAAAAACAAGTCCAATCATTTTATTATTTTTTTATTATTAATAATACACACACTTTACATCCAGTGATGCAACTGGACAGCTGTTTTCTTTTTTAATTCTTATTATTTTTCAGGATCAGAATTAATTGGTGTTTTGTGGAAACCGCATGCAGACCAGGGAGAACCCCGACTGCCAATTACCTAAGCGGGCTCTGTGTTTCATCCTGCACAGACCCTTATCAGACGTAACAGAGCAAATTAAAATTTCACTGTGGTGTTGCTAATCAGCAGCGCACGGGCCGAGACAGAGATGTAAACAAAACAACATAAACAGACGCGAGGTGGTGGTGGTGGGGGGCACGCTGTGGGAGGGGCGGGGCTGAGGCCGGACTGCTCAGTGCTGACGACAGGACTTCAGACTGCACACACAAACATTCAAGGACACACAAACAGAAGATTTAAAAGCCCACACGAGAATAAAATGAAGCGTACACACACACACACACACACACCTGCACGCCCATTTCCTGACCAGACCCCATGGGCTGTCCATCTGATGCAGAACATGTACCATAAATTAAATTCCAGCAGCCATAGTCAGGCCCATCACTATGCACAAGGCTCCCCGAGATAGCCGCATAATACAAAGTGACATTGATGCATCGCTCCCATTATAAAGTCTTTGTTCGTATCACACTAATAATTCATAAGAGAGAAATGTAAACAGTATGCACTGGAGAGCACTGTGAGCAGGGATCATTTCAAGGTAAGCACATTACCAAGGATGGGATTCAGTCTAGCCTTTGATAATGGAGAGCTACTGAGCTTTGATTTCAATTCTAAGAAGAAAAAAACACACTGAGCATAATAGTGACAAATTAGTGGAAACTGTAAATATCCATTAATTTTTGTTTTATTAGGTCAGATTTTAAAAGAGTGGCTGCTGTAATTATCTCAGCAACAACACTGTTTCCCTCTTACGAGGCCCTCATTATATCTGCTAATTACTTTTTTGTTCTTTGTGTTCTGATTAGCAGATAACAGACGTCACATATAGGATGAGACAGAAAATAGTTCATCTACAATGGTAGCTTAAATAAGTCATTAAAATTGCATGTGCTGCTCTTGCACTGCAATAGGTGCACAGAGTGTGTGAGGAGGGAGAAACAGAGACAGCCGAGCACAAAATGATAATCTGAGAACGATGCTCAGATTTCCTTCAATCCAACACAATCTGACAAACTGGTTCAATGTCATTTTCATGAGACGCGCACCTGTACGACATGCTTCTCTGACACACACACACACACACACACACACACACACACACACACACACACCCAGCGCTGGGGCTCTGTCTACATTTTGGTGAATGGCCAGTGAGGTGGGATGTTCCCTCCCCACTGCTCCTGAAGAGAGGCAGTGGGGAGGGAAATTGAATTTGAAAGACGGGAAACTGTGCCAACAGGTGACGGAGGCGTGCTTCGACCAAACGCACTCTGAAGTGAGGCGCAGTCATATCACGGGGCCAATTTGGAGGCAGTATTATGCACTACACCGCTCGGCTTTTTTCACACAGCCTGTCAGCGCGCAGGAGAGCACTGCTGCCGCTCCAAGTATGAATTAAACATAGGGCTTTTGTAGCGTGAATATACTGCTGCTGAAATGTTGGCAGAGTCAAGAAAAACCAGAGTAGCACATTCGCTTACTCCGAGAGCGGAAAACTGCAAAAGGAGAAAAACTGCAGCATGAAACTGTTAAATGTGAGAGAAGTTTCGATGGTGTGTTAGAATGAACAAAAATAAAGTATGAAGAATGAAGCTCATCCACCTTGCTCATATTCTATCTGGGATTTATTAAACATAACTCAAGAAAACAGTCACTAATAATTAGCTATTGTACTATAGAGTTAAATTACTCTAGTTTTCTGGTGACCATCTTATCAGCGCATAATTTGCTACAATCAACACAACAGCAATCCCTCCCACGCTAAAACAGTCACTTCATTTCCTCAGCATCCAGCACAAATTGCCTTTGATTGAAACAATGTAGGCTAATGAACTGCTTTTGTTTGGTGAGAGGCACACAGGATAAGCTGTGCTCAGCCACCTTGCCCTCCAGTCGTCCAGATGTGCTATCCAGCAGTGCGCATAATTTAGTGCGTCAAAAACAACCTCACAATAATGGCTGATCTGGAGAAACCCTATAATGTTTCAACTGGCAGCCACTCCTTCCCCTGGCAGCAGGCATGTTGGGGGGGGGGCAACACTTTGCTTCCTGTCCACCGCTGTCGCTACTAATGTCCCCTGGAGGAGAGTATTCAACCTCAGCTGCAGGAGCACCCAACAGCTTCAGGATTATGGGGAAAGCTGTGGATGTGAACAGGAGCGCTTCTGGAACCCCTTTTGTTTCTAAATATATTTATATTATACTACATTAAAGTAAATAAAATAAATGTGCTGCACAATTTCTTATAATTCAGTTTTATCAGAACAAACACACATGCTCAAATTTAGCCCAACAGTTCATTTAAAAAGTGTTCTAAAGTGAATTCAGTACAATTACCTTCTACTGTGGCTGACACTGCAGCCCTTTGTGTGTCTGTTCACTGAAGAAAATAATGAAAATGATCAACAGCAAGCTAACCTTTACAAAACTTCAAATATTGCACTGGAAGGCCTCCAACTCTAAGAGTATTCCCAAAAGACCTGAACGCATCATCACTTGCGCCACGAATAAAGATCCCTGCAAGAAATCCTCCTGTTTTTCCTGAATGCATTCTGCCCAGCGGGGCCAAACGGAGCCAATCAGAGGGCTGACTGGGTGTCAACTGTACACACAGAGCGTTTAGTTCGTTTACCTCCACGATTCAAATCCCGAACGGGGAATAAACGGGACGCGCAGAAGCGCTCCAGCCCGACGCTGAGCGCACAGAGGCGGACAGGCGCTTTTTCCGCGGCCGCAGCGGCCGGTGTCATTTCAGATCAGCTAGAAGGGGAGATGGGAGACACCGTAGTTTATTCGAATTAATTTTATGAATTTATGGACATCTTCTACGTGAATATTTCCCTGTGTTCGAGCAGCGCCTCGAACACAGCACGTCCTCAAAATAGGGCGTCTCGCAACGTGTCTGACACCGTCGGCAGAGAGGTGAAAATATCCAACATTACTGTTTTAATTCACCGCATAAAACTGCAAAAGTGACGAATACACCGCTGCAATATGGACAATTAAAATGTGGAAACGCAGGCTATTAATTAGTGCGAATTTAAATTCGTGTTTTCTTTCCGTTTCATATTAAATCTTGAGTCATAAGTCGTAATTGCGTAAATGTAAGGCCGTTTTAAACATGTAGCTCATTTGTAATCCACACACAGCACCAGGTAAGCATGAGTGACACTGCGGCCATGAGAAAAGCAGTAATGGGCACCTGAGGGCCCGACAGAAGTTTCCTAAACTCACCTGCGTCCTGCCGAGGCCTTGCCCTCCGTTGCCGGGGTTCATGACATGCGGATGGCTTCTCTGCTGCCCTCCCCAGTGAGCCGAAGTGGCTCCATACTGGGGCCCCACGTCTTTTCCCGGGCCCATGCCGGCTTGTTGCTGGGCCGTAGGGCCGGTATAGTCCTGATAGGCACCACCATAGCCTCGCATCATCGGGCTGGGGGAAGTCAGCAGCTGGTTGAGGGTCGGGGTGGCCCCCGAAGGATGCTGCTGCTGAGTTTGTCCCGGGAACCTCTGAAAGCCACCCGAAGCAGCTCCCAGAGGAGACTTGCTATGACTTGCTGAGGAGTTGCTGCCCATCATCATGTTTCCAGGTTGCCGACATCCTGAGGGGCCCATCATCCCGTAGCCCCCGCCGCCGTAGCCCGCTCGGTACGCCGGATACTGGCTGTACTGGCTGTTGTGGTACCCTGCTTCGTGGGAGTTCTCAATGCTGTTATGTGCCGAGGAGTGCGTTATCCCCATCCCACCGCTTTGTTGCTGCTGCCCGCCATGTTGCTCATAGCAGGGCCTTGGAGTATAATAGTTGTTATTAAACTCGGAGTTGTTATTTGGTGGCCCCAAGTTGGAATGTTCATACCTGGCACCCATCATCCTCTCGGAGGGTTTACAGGTGAGGTCCACTTCACCTTTCCCTGTCATGTGCTGCTGCTGTGGCTCCTCCTGGCCCCCCAACAGGTTCTCTTTGCCGCTGTGGTGTTGGTGATCCATACTTCTGTCCCCACGGGGCACTTGGCCGTTGTTATTGGTGGTGTTGTTACTTTGCATCTGTCGCTGCTGATGTGGCGCAAACTGGCCGAATTGCGGCGGCTGCTGCGGCGGCGGCGGTTGAGACTGAGGGGGATCTCCGCTCCCCACACATTTCAGCTTGTGGTTCGCGATCAGACCCGATTCCATCGAGGAAGTGGTTGAATTGGTCGACGCCGTGGCGGACGTGAGGTTATTCCCAGCCTTGTCGTGGCTGTCCGGAACGTTGTGACTCGTGGAAGTTGAATGGACCATGCTGAGATCGTTTCGGCGGTGATGATCTACATTATTCAGAGTCCCATCTCCAGCACCCAGCATCGGTCCAGTTCGCTGTACTGTACCTCCTCCTCCACCTCCTCCGGATTTCCCCGAATTGAGCTCGGGACCCAAACCGCCGGCTAATTTCTTATTTTTGTTATTAGTTCTGGTCGGAGCCGATGCCACTTGCGCAGCCATGGTCACTCCAACATCTCAGCGCGCAGTGACAGCAAGCCCCGACCAGCCGTGCACACACGAAATAATACAAGAGGGGAGGAAAAACACAAGCTTGGGGGTCAAAAATCTATTCAGAGAAAAAGCAAGCTTCGTTCTGGCGCTGGTGTTGCTGTGGTGGTAAAATGGTGCGTCAATGAGGCTTCATGTTGAAAGTTTCTCTGCCAGGTTTAAACGAAACTTTTTTTCTTCCCCCCTCCGCCTCTCCTCCATCCCGGTTCTCAGTAATATGTAGCAGCGTCTCCTGGAGCCCTTGTGGCCCAGCATGGCATGAGAGAGAGCGGGCTCTACCAGCTTATCCACCTCCAGGGCTCCGGCGCGCCTCACATGTAAAATCCGGACTGGAGTAGCGAGCTATTACGCACACCGCATTTTCATCTCTCCATGTTTACAACAGTTTGCGAGCTCGTGTCACAATAATCTACATACAGTGACGTGCCAACACAGGTTTTCATGATATAAAGCATGTCCCTGCAGTCATCATAACGGCCGGGTTTCGTTTAACAGCGCATCAGGCGATCAAGAAATTAACGTCGACCTTTTAATTTAAAGTTTGCGTCACTGATTTAAACCCGGATGATGCAGCTACAAATTACGCACTGTGGCGCTCCTCCACTGCACAATGACCATTCAAATGAGCAAACTAACTAAATATTAAGTTTGCCTATGCGAGTTTCTGCGCCATTATCCAGATCAGATTTTCCCTCTTCCCACCCTCCCTGTCCCTCGGCTCAAGCCAGTTCTCTGCAGCTCTGACAGCAGTCGGACACGCAACCACAAGCGGTGCGCAATAACGTTGCCATCCGAATAAGAACATAATCTACCTTTAAAACTGCTTTAAGGCTGTAATACCTCCACCACAGTTTCAGCCACACTCTCCACTCAGTTGTTTTCAACCTTAAATGCTCGATGCAGTTAAACACAGCAATCCTGTAATAACAGGAAACTGTGGCAATCCGCAATAACTATTAATGTATGGGACTAAGTGATGCGATAACAGACAGAAACTAGCATTACACAAGATTAGGCAACTATAAAGTCGCTTTAGGTCCCCATAGGAATGTAACATATGTGTTATTAAAGCTATTCCTCATCGGGGTCTTACTTGAATAGTTTAATTTCCTTCAATGGACTCACTCTGTCAGAGACAAACTTGTCTGAAATTATAATCAAATTTGAAAAAAGGGCGAGATCAAAACCCCCGGCTGCAATGTAGGACCACACGAAACCAAAGTCTACAAGATATGCTGCCCCATCAGCGATAGTCAAACATGAATGTAAAATAGTGCTTAGTAAAGAAGCCAGGGTGTCTGTTGGGACTTGAATGAGCAGAGGGTCTGCTTTGATGAGATCAGATGCATTTGATCAACAGAGGGAGCTGCGGATGAAAGCGAGGTGGGGGAAAGAGAAGGATTTGGAGAGGAGTTGTGCCGAGGATGGCCCTGCTAACGATAATGACTGGAGGTGGTGGTGGGAACAAATGTGAGGAAGCTGATGATGATGATGCTGATGGCGGAGGAGATGTGATGATCCTATTTTTCTAACACCTGACTGTTGCCTTGGGTCACACAGGTTCAAGTAAGGAGAGCCATTCACTGAGAGTACTTTGTGCTCGGTGTGGGATAATGCACTAGAAGCCATGTCCGTGACAATGGGAAGACCCCTGCTGGAGGTAGAGTGTCAGTACAAGTTGTAGGTTAAAATATAAATTATTAAAAAGATACAAGAAAAAAATGAAATGTTTTTGCAGGACATTGTTGAAAATATTAAAAATGGAAACGTATACATTTGTGACTCATGATACATGCAAGAGGCTTAATCCCACTTTAAGAATGGAAGCTCACTCACTGGAGACAAATAACACCGAGTGACATCCCCAAAATGTCCAGAGCATAAAAGCTACAGTTCTGTTACAGTCCAGCTACAGAGTCTCTATAGCTGTCAATACTCAGTGTGTTCAGGCCCAGCCTGTAGCATCTCCAGGCCCAGATGGCTGTTTATCTATAGGGGCCCCAAAGAAGATGTCACATTTACAGTCTGTCTGCATGCGAGAGAGGAAGTGTGCAGGTGACAGAACGGGCCTGTACTGGTGTGTATTTATGGGAAAAAATAATAGTGCTCAAACGAAGACTTTATGGAGGCTAACTGCCACACTAGCAGTTTCTCACTGGTTATGGGAACCTTTTCTGATTAGAACAAGTCTCATCTACACCCTTCCTGCTTTCTGTACTTTGTACACATGACGGTTCTGGCTCCCATCAGTGTCCCAGATCAAAGCACTGATCTCATCTAGAGCAACACTGCCGCTGACAGTGAGGGGACCTGGGGCATTAGCATATTCTATGATGGCGCCCGGCTTTTCAAGCCGTTGCCTCGGCTGCAGCTCTGGGTGTGCCGCGCTGTGGCTTTGCAACTCTAATTTCCCTCTCTCGCTCATTAAAAAAAGCCCACTGTTCTCCTATTAATTCGCAGACACACTGATCTGTTTGAATGGCTAGGATGGGTGTGTGTGTGTGTGTGTGTGTGTAGGAGGAGGGAGGTGGAGGAGGGCAATGGCTCAGCGCATTTGCATTTATGTTTAATTTATAACCTTCAGGGGCCCCCTGATGCAGCAAGATTGAAACAATAACTCCAGACAAACACAGGGAAGAGAGGAGGAGGAGCCGGAGGAGGGTGGATGGAATTAAAAATATACAGATCTGGGATGGTATGTGCTCTGAATATGTGTGTTTGAGCATGTGTGTGTGCGCAGACAGCTAAGGATGTTGCTGCTGTCTCTGCACGATATGCGTACATTTTTGCAAGTATTCGTTTGTGCATCTGCATCACACACACACACACACACACACGTGTGCGCGCTCTAACACAGAGGCAGAGGTCTCCAATCCGCGGGGGGATAACATGCCACGGTGAGTGTCTGTCAGGAGGAGAGCTGGAGCCTGTTCCAGGGGAGTCTGCAGGGATCTCCCCCTTAGCAGCACAGAGCAGCACACCACAGCAGCACAAGCCTGGCCAAGCACAGAAAGTGGGTCAGCCCAAAACGCACACAAACATCCGCACGCGCACACACACACACACATGGAGCTAAGATAGATGCAGCCCTGGTGTCACGCTGTGGGTGTGTTGGAAAGGAAAAGACAGAAAGCGTGGAGAGAGAAAACACACACATGATGTTTTGTGTGGATGAGAGCAACCGTTGTGGTATATTTTGCATTAGTGATGTAGAGATGGGTGCCTTGTTTAAGATGAGGGGTAGATGGCTAAGGACTAGAGATGGGGGAAGGTGCAGCTGAGACAAAAAGCCAGCCAGCCATTGTGAGCACACCCTATGGAAGTGCATCAAATTGATCCATAGCCTTTTCATTTCAGGCTTGGGTAAATAACAGAATTTGCATTGATCATTCTGCAAAACCAGGCAACGATGGGCTTGGAAGAGTACGCTATACGTGTGCGTGCGTGTGTTTGTGTGGCTGCTAACAAAACACATCTCTTATTCCTTTCAGCTCCTTGCGGAGTCGAGGGCCTCACCAGAGCCCTACAAACAGCTATGATGGATAAAATGTTTTCAACAACACTTCAGAGGAGTGGATGCTATTGTGTCCGCCTGTATGCTGAAACACAGAATCATAGAATTCCCAGGACACCGCATGCTCTATTTATGTGTTATGAAAAACATGACTCAAAAGAAAACGGAAAACAGCTATGCTCTACTTTCACTGTCAGCTATCATGTGAAGTGTGTAGAGGAGGAAGCGGATGAGAGCGCGATGCAGACGGGGAAAGGAGAGTAGAAGAGTGATTTTCTTCATCCACAGATCCTATCCTGATGGTGACAGGGGACTGGGCTCTCAGAAACACCCCCCCACTCCCCCCCAATACCTCTATCCCCTACTCCCCCCTCTGATGCCTGTCACTGCTACTCTCTCCCTCCCTTCTTCTGACTGGAGGAGTGTGTGAAGTGTCCCCCGAGAGGCACCGACTCAAAGACGGTATTTACAAGATCCACACTGAGCCCACTTTTAACTGCCTGTGAAGAACTTCTCCCGCCGCCTTTGATGTGCCAACCTAATGGGGAAGAGCTTGCCGGCAGTCATTGCATATGTTAGCGAGGCAACGTGAGCTAATCCGCTAGCATTGCAAGGTAGATTTCAAGCTGCTTGTAGTAACACTTAAAATACTGTATAGTTTTGGTGCATTGCTGCCCTGGAAAATCAAATCAAGTCAAATCTCTGCCGCTCACAGGATGTGTGAGCGTTTAAAGCAGAAAACAGGCACTTGTTTCATCGCGTGTTAAGTACAATTCACATAAATGCTTGTGATCATCAACACTACAGTAAAAACACAATAAAATGGGCACCGCAGTGATGTAACCAGGTCACAGTCATTAGATTAGCACATCTTACAGGTAATATTTTATGGATCTCTCTGATATTTGTGTCACAGAGTGTATAAAAAATGGACGGAAAGTGAAGCACAGATTCACAGGTTTACCTTAAACCTGCATCCTTTAGTGACCAGCAGGGGGCGACACCTCTGGCTGCACAAAGAAGTCGATGAGAAAATGAGCTCATTTCTCACTTTATTACCTCAGTAAATTTTTTCTCAGGTTATTGTCTCAGTTGAGCATTTCGTACCTTTTTGAATCCAACTTGATGTTTTGGTAAAACATATAAACTATAATAAGGGTATGCTTTCATGGCATAGCTCCCTTATGAGTGGCAGTTGCTACTGTGCACTGTTTCCTTGGGTTGTCATTCAGATCCATCCCTTGATCCTTACATTTGATTTCTATAAAGAGGGTGGCATCGGTCTGCTGGCCATCTAATATTTGTGGTCTGATATCACTGGGAGTGACAGAGGAGGACCTCCGAGGGTTGGTCTGAGAGGAGGAGGATGGGATAGGGTGAGATGGAGGCAGATGATCCGGTGTGGCGCCCCCTAAAGGGAGCAGCTGAAAGAAGAAGAAGGTGAGGATTTCTACCCAGTAGGAATAAGTAGCATTAGGATGCCAGCAGCTGACACTTTCTGCCTCCTTCTGCTAATTGAAAGTTTAAAGGCCACATGCACTGTGGGGGCCTTGTTTACTTAGCTAACACACACACACACACACACACACACACAAAGTGCACACAACAGCAAATATGCAAAGGTAAAACACCGATGCTCATCCAACTTAGTTTTACCTTTAACAGCGGCAGCGAGAAGGAAGCCTTTCATAACAAACAAAGGCATTTGGAACGATTTTGAATTAGGCTAATTAGGTTTGTGTTTTGTTTGTTGTTCAGGAGGCATGATCAAAGTGATATTTCAGCAATTTGTGTCAGCTCGGGAGAAGAGGGGGAAGAGTTTGGAGAATTCTGCCTATTAATCTCCTCAGGTTCGGCACACTGTGCGTTAGGGACGGCAATCAAAACGAGAATTATGAATAATGAAAAGTGTTGATCAGAAAATGAAACAAAACTGTAGTTTTGTGTTTTATTAGTGCTTTATCAGTAACAGAATTGGACTCTGCGATTTTTCACATTTTCATGTTTCCAGCTCTGTTTTTTTTTTTTTTTGGTGGGGGGGGCATGCTAAACCCTCCATGCTGAGCCTGAGTGGAAGAAGAAAAATCAAAGAGATATGGATGACTTGACCCAGGAGCTCAAAGTCTGAGAGCAACCGGCTGTTTTGATCTTATCTAATATTTATGAATAACTTCCTTGATATTTCCTTCGCTCCACGAAGCCGTCCGCTTTTACAGTGTTACACAATGATGTCTTAGAGGGGCAATGACGGAGATCAGACGGGGCCTGGGCTCAGAATACTGAGCGCGCTCTCTCTCTCAATAGCCTGGGAGGAAACGCAGCAGCGAGCTATCTAACGCTCTGTGATTGAAATACAAGCTCCACTAGACTGCAGCCTGTGTTGTGATGGTATTTGTGTCTTTGTCAACAGAGTGCAGGCACAGAAAGGAAAAACGCCGTCACCGTTTGAGCATAAAGACGAGCGTCTCTGTGTCTCTGCTTGTCACTGCATCCTATGCATGTCTGTCCTTATATATGTGCTGTCTGCAGTGCAGCTAACTCTGCAGCCGGCCGCTGCCATGGAACCATTTGAGGCTGTTTGGATCAGTAATGGCCTCAGATGCTTTTCACTATCTCTTCACAAAAGTCAAGTGTTCTCAACGTGTTATTTGCCCAAAGTGGCCTTGTTCCAAGGCTCTATTGTTAGCCTAATGGAGGCTAGACGACACTAAGACTCTAATTACGGACACCAACGATCAGCCCTGATAATATTGAGAGTAAAGTGGGTAATTTGTGGCTGTTGTGTTGAAGGCTTGATGGGAGGCAAAGGAAAGGGAGGGGGTGGCGAGGAGAAGAAGGAAGGTGGGGAAGTTGTTTCCTTGTGTCATCACCCCGTCGTCCGTCACCCAATTACTCCCCCCGGAGCAGAGACGTGGGCACAGCAGGAGAATATTAATGCAATGAGTGACATTACAGTTCCCGCCCATTCAAAAGAAATGTTCTATTACATTATGGGCCATCAGCAGGTGATTTCTCACGGCTCACAAGCTTCATCGAAGTATATTCCTATTTCATAAGCGGCCTGCACGCCACAGCTGTGCTCATTCGTCTTATTAAATGCAGATATTACAGCAAACCTATTTTTATAGATCAGTGCCTTGTTTGTCGCCAGGTTGCAGCATAGTTTTTCTTACACCGACCTGAACGATTGTCCGTCAATTTTTATTGAACAATCCATAATTATGTAATAAATCCAGAAGTCCTCCCTGAATTAGAGTTCCTTTCTTATCCCAGTTCTCCCAAAAATGCCTGCTGAGAAAGGTCGGACGAAGTTTGGCCTTTAGCTGAAGTGCAGCCTGAGGTAAACAGCCCATCAGGATCGATACAGCGCAGCGCCACGAACGGCAAGACAGACACCAAAGCGACTCGGCGAGCCTGTGCCTATTCTGTCAACACCCAAAATCAAAGCCCCTCTCCCCTGAGTGATCTGTCCAAACAATTAAAATGGAACCTCTTTGTACCATCACACTTAACATGTCAGACAGGAAAATGAAAGCAGCCTCGTGCACTGGAGCGGCGTGCCACGACGCCTCCTGTGACAAGCCCCACGGAGAGAGCGGCACACCACAGGAATGACAGCACTGTTCAAATTTTAAATATGTTTTGACACAAAATCAAAAGTTGCTCACCATTATGGGGGAGAGATTCCCCTTTTCTGTGTGATCACTTATTAGACCCCTAGGTGAACGAGGCAGAAATACTGACACCTGAATATTCTCTTTGCACTTTCTTTGACATTTTTCAGCAGATCTGGGGATCATTTCACATTGTGAGATATCATTTCGTAGTAAGATTGAAGCTCTGATCTCTCCACATCTGAGGCTCACAAAAAGCCACCAGTGATCAGCGAGGATTCCTGCGTGAGTTGCGAGGTTTTATCTGCCTTACATTTCTCCTTCTGCTGTCCAAGGCCAGGTCTGCAGCAGCTCCAGTTTTGATTATTATAATACAGCAGAGTAGGAACCTGAAAACACACAGAACCAGAATTATCAGGCTTCTTCCGTCTGCTCGAAAGCCGGCTGGCTCGATGAATTTGATCCACAGAGTGGACGAGAGCTAATCGGCCGACCGATCCCATCAATCAAAAGAGCTGACATCTTTTTGTCATGTGACAATGGTGTATAATACATTTTCCTTTCACATTAATAAGCTTGAGTGGCTTTAAACATAATGGAAAGCAAGACTATTTCATGGGCTTTCACTGTACTCTACGCATAATCCTGAAGATGAAATTCCTAATCTTCTACCAAACAGGGAAGAGGTTTTTAAAGCAAGACCCCAATTATGCCCAGCCACAAATTAGCATGTTTAATGCAGCAAAATATTTTAATAAAGAATAAAAGCAAAGCAGCAGAAAACAAAAGCCAACTGGGTAATAAGATTATCTCTGCCAGGCGCCCAGTGCACATCATTGTAGTTCACACAAATGGAAGAGATTATAAGTCACATTCAAAACAGCCTAATCCGTGAAAGACTCCCGATATGATTACTTTCTATTACGTTTGGTGCCTGAGTGCGATGGATTTATCTCAAATCCTGAGGAGTCTTTAAAGTACAGTTGGACATAAAGGCAAAGAGCCAGTTGAAGATTAGTCGAATCCATCTGTGATAAGCTTCGGCAGTTTGGCCACAAACAGAGATAAACACAAATCTGAAGACCAGATGATGTAATACACATTCGACAGCTATAGATTATCCCCGCAGATCAGAAATTTACATAATGTATCAAAGACGCCGGCGAGTTCCCAAATACAGAAACGCATCATCTCTGTGAGCGCAGTAACTTAAATCTAGCTGGGACTCAAAGCTTTACCTGCTGCCTGGTGTCTCACAGTGTCCCAGCTCTCCCGGAGCTATTACAGCCTTCTGACCTCCTCTTAGTTCCTGACAAGGTCAAACATCTCTTTTTAGGGAGAACCAGGCCTCGCCTTTTGCCAGAGACGCATCCAAGTCGTACACGGTGAAGGTCAGGGGCTGCATAATGAACTGGAAAATGTCAGTTATATTACTCCCCATTTAAATTGCGGATTTTCCGGCACCAGGAACAAGGGTGATATTTACCCTTTTTCCTGCACAGGCCCGGAGCAGAGAGCCCTCTTAATCCAGCTCAGGGTGTGAAATTGAGTCGTATGTGTGAGGGAATGTGATTTCCTGCTTCCAGAGTTTAGTAAGTCTGTTATACTATAGCACAACCCTTAAAAAAAACCTGCTCCATGTGCATTACAGATAAACATGACACGCTGGAAGCTAACATACAGAAATGATGAGAGTGACCTTACAACAGCTAAAGAAGACAATAAATGTATGATTGATATTTGCCAAAATATATGCCCACTGCAGTGACGGCGCAAATCCTAATTATTAGTCTGATTATTCACATTTCCAGCACATTTACACATCGACAGGAATGTCAGCGCCTGCATAAATTAGCGTGAGAATAAAACAAGAGAGGCAACACGGCAGAGATGACGAAAGGGCATCCAAAGGAGAATGTTAATAATGATTCCTCTAAAACAATTTCCATTAATTATCAGCCTTCTCGCCGGGGAATAATATCTACATGCCCGAGGCAGGTTTAAATTGCATAGTCTGCCTAAGAAAAGAGACAAAGACTCCCCAGTGTCCAGCTCCTCTCATCAGAACAGGAAGGCTCGAGGAACGCCCAGGAGACAGCGCCACAATAGCAGAAGCTAAGCTATTAGCACAGCATCGCAGCAGCAGCTGGATCTCCTGGATGCTGCTTGTGCTGAATGATGCTGTGCAACAACAAAACGGGCGTCTAGTTTCCCGAGTCTTTCACTTGATGATCACACACTACCTGAAGTGGACGGCGCTGCCAGATTGCTGCTGAGTCTGGGCTGCCCGCTGCACAGCTAACAGACAATGTCAAAGGTAGGTCGTGAATAATACGATCATTTCATATTCTGACTCCCTGCCAAGGAAGATGTCACTTGGACACCAGGTCACATACCCAGTCAGCACGTGAAGGCAGACCTGGGGCCACGAGCTTTGCCGAGAAGAGAGGGAAGGCAGCCAGCTGATGTCAGGCGCACCAGCGTCAGGGATCCTCTCGGCCCCCCCCCACCAACTTATTCTGCAGCCAAGCTGGCATCTCGCCTCTCTTCACGGCCTACGTGAACCTGCGTCGCTCAGTGACACCGGGCATGTCTCCTGGGTACGGGCACACCTGGCAGACTGTCAGCGGGCACAGGTTTTAAGAGAGGGCAAAGAGGGTAAGACAGGGAGGGGCCGGCGCTCTGGGATATCTTCAGGCAAGAAACGACAGCACGTAACAAACACTCCAACTCTGCAGAGAGCGAGTCAGCTCTCACTGCATGCCTCTGACTGCTCTGACACACAGTAATGAGTATTACTGGCTGATATTATCTGAATGCAGCACCATCAGTGCTGGCACCGAGCTACACACACTGATGTTACTTAGTATTTTTTTAAGTGTGGTATCCTGATCATCATCTTTAAAGAAACAAATTAAAAGGAGCTTTGAACTGATTTTTTTTTCCGTTTCAGCTGAAAACCAGAGTCCTGTCGGCCCGTCGAGCTCTGCTTCGTGATACTGGAACAGGTCAAACAAACTGAGCTGAAACTCTGTTTTTATTTTTTACAAAATTAAAAAAATAAAAATCTGAAACTGTCTGCATCACTCTGTGGACCTTTGCCAATGAATACTCATAGTTTCACAAGCATTTACCAGTAAATAAGGGAGGAGCAGCAAACAGTGGTAAACATCAATCTACACTGTGCTTTTATTTTGAAAATTTGTGAAAATTAAAAAAGTCAAAAATCAGAAATTCATCTGCAGCATTTTTATAGTTTTGCACCAAAAAGATTCAGCCTGGGAATTAGGGAGGAATCTGGATTAAAGGTAAACATCAATGTGCAGCATTTCTGGAAAATTCATTAAGAATAAAACTAATCAAAAAATCCAAACTCCGTCTGCCCTGTTTTGTAGAGCCATCCCCAAAGTTTCAGGAGATTTCAAACATCAATGAAGTGCAGCAGCGAAGTTGTCAGCTCAGAATCGGATCGCCGTCGTCAAAGACGACAAAGCGAAATATGAACATATGTAAATATGAGCGATGTGGAGAACAAAATGTTACAAATGGAATTCCAGCGATGGTTCAGGCAGCAGGATCACTGATACACAAACATGCTGCACTGACTCAGCCTTCAGGAAAAGTTCATTTTATGAATACATTTCAAAACCTGCAAAGAAAACAGAAATGAAGCCAGCACACACACACACACACACACACACACACACACACACACACACACACACACACACATAATGAAAACACATTTTCTTGCGCCCACTCCGGCCGCCTCTGAGAGGCCGGACGTCTCATTTGCAAGCGAGGGCCTGGAGAAGAGACGGCTGCCCACCAGGCTGTCCGTCACAGCAACTCACTGGGGAGAGTGTGTGCGCGCATGTGCGTGTGTGTGTGTGTTGATTAATATCAGGAGGGCAGGGCGGCGCTCGGGCTGTCAGTGAGAGCGAGAGAGGACAGTTCTGTTCAGTGCCGCCCAGGGAAAAGTCTGCTGGGGGAGAGGGTAATGAGCCAGAAACAGGCTGAGAGGAGAGGACTGGAAGAGGCACAAGGACAGGCCGCCACACTCCACCACCGACCTCACACATACACCCTTCACTCAGTCTCTCCCTCTGCCATCCCTTATACCCCTCCCCATGCCCACTGTGGACCCAGGAAGCCAAGCACCATCAAAGCTCCCTTAATTTGTTTTTTCCTCACTCATTCCCTACTTTCTTCTCTTTCTGTTCTGCTCTACATCACACTGCACCTTGAAAAACACATTTGTATGTGGCTGCATGCACACGGTCACAGGTTAGGCACACACGCATCCTTGCACCCCTTTGCACAGGCCCTTCCCATTGTGTAAGGCTAAATGCACTCTGTGCACACCACAATACACCCAATTACTGTGAGTGAGGTAGTAGTTCATAAGGTTACGTGATTTAAAAAACATCAATAACACCAAAAATGCTTTGTATTCTTCTTTCTTATTTGCACTCCCCATAATAAAAATGAAATTAAATAATTCTGTGTAATAATCTTTCCAATAGGAAACATTAGTGGTTTATATACAAGTCTCTTTTTATAGCTCCTAAAGTGGAATGTTTAACATGACTTTTGTTTCATTTATGCACACTTTTCATAACTACTTATGCAGCTCAGGGTTGTGGGGGGCGGAGCCTATCCCAGCTCTCAGCGGGCATCAGTGTGTAAATATGAAAGGAGAGAAAACTGCTGCAGTGTTTTTCTGTCTTTCAGCGGTTTGTTTCAGTGTGTGCTGCTGAATCCACTGCAAACCTTCTGCACAGCGTGACGCAGCAGAGCCTCTGAGCTCTGTATGTGGGGGTGAAAGCTGCCCGTCTCTCTGTGTTAGTCCTGTGACAGGCTGGCGGCCTGTCCAGGGCGGACCCCGCCTCTCGCTCCAGCGCCCCCGGGACCCTCAATTAGATAAGCTGTTAGGATATTTATTGGGGCACCTTAAACTCGCCTTCTGGCTGTGCAGGTAGCCAACAGTTCACCAACAGGTTCTCCGTGCTCTGTAATATGGTGGTGTTGTGTTTATACCTTCTTGTACTACCCCCAAGTGGCCAAAAATGGATTAATGCAGGTCTCATCCATCCATTTTCTCGAGCACGGATACAGCTTCAGGTCCTGGAGGGGCCGGAGCCCATCCCAGCTCACCACAGGGCGAGCGTGAGGCGGCGCCCCGACAGGTCGTCAGTATGCAGGTTTCAGCTTTGGCCAAATTTAATCCAAATCAAAGCCCCCAAACAGGGGCAGTGCTTCACCATTACATGAAAAAATAATGTTTTGAGGGCCTGTAAATCTCTCTGACCATACAAGCAGCTCATAACAGCGCTACCCTCAGAGAAGTAAGCCGTAAAAAAGACACAGCCTTGGGAAAAATGGGCCAGCATGTGCCTTTTCACAGTAGCCAGAGGGTGATGAGGTAAACAAGAGACCACGGG
The DNA here is from genome assembly GCF_007364275.1 of Archocentrus centrarchus. Taxonomy (NCBI): domain Eukaryota; kingdom Metazoa; phylum Chordata; class Actinopteri; order Cichliformes; family Cichlidae; genus Archocentrus; species Archocentrus centrarchus. The sequence goes on along the minus strand of NC_044367.1, from coordinate 28,854,611 downwards.
TAGGGATTAAGAATAGACAGTGAGTGTTACGGCTGGGTCACGGTGTCAGGGGCCAGTCATCCTGTCTAAGAATATTACTCTCTGTTTCAGAGCATTGGCTGCTGAGCTGTGAGCTTTCTGGATGCAGGATTGGGCTGTGTGGGGAGAGAGGACACATCCACTAAGACTTATGAGGGAAAGCTGGGCACAGAGGGTGAGGGGCAGGAAATAACATGAGCAATTTCATAAATGGAAGGGAGAGGCTGTGACTTCCTAAATCGTCTGTGAAAGACAGGGGGAGGGAGCGGCAGGGCAGGGGGAGAAGGGAAAGGGGACGTCAGGGAGAGAGATGGAGGATGCTGAGAGGGAGCGTGACGCAAAGTGTGAAAGAGACAGAAGAGAGAGGAGGGGAGAGTCGGAGGTTGGTGGTAAATGGATGTAACTGGGTGAGGGAGGCAGGGGCAAAGTGAGAAAGAGAGAGGCTGGAGAGATGAAAAGATGAAGAGGGCAGATTTCCCACCAGCTGAGTGAGCACCTCTATTACCCTTTCTCTCTCTCCTTCTGCCTCTTCCTCTCCTCCTCTATCTCTGTGTCCTATCAGCCTCAGTGTGGCATCCTCTCACATCAGATTAGCTCCAGCCCAGAGAGACGGTTCAAACTGCTCTGTCAAAGTTATTTAAAACACATCCAAAGCTGAGGCCACGCTCCATTCTGCTGCCTCCCACCATCTTTCTTTCTCCCTGCTCGTCCTTGTCATGGCCCAAAGTTAGGCTGAGGCTGAAGCTCCATCCTTGGCAGCTCAGCTGGGATGCACGTCTCCCCATGGTGCTGAAAGTCACTATCAATCAAACATGAGGGAGCTGGGGAGGACCTGGGTGTGGCAGGAGAGGGGGAGGAAGGGAGACTGCTGGAGACCCACATAAATAAGCAGCCAGGGGAAAGATCACTGACATAAACATGTAGGTCATGTTTATGTCAGTGATCTTTATGAATCTGTATGATTCATAGTTCCTCTGTGAACACAGATTCAACATGGAGGAACTGGCATTTAAAGCTTGAATGTTTTCATGTCAAAGAGGCTTTTTTTCATCAGAGTGGAGGAGCTTACTCCTATTTTTATGTTTTTCTTTTAATTCACTGCAAATCAATAAAAAAATGTTAGCTGAGAAGAGAACATGACAATCCAATAGAGCAGTTAAGGAAAGCATGACTGTGCATTGACCAGCAAGCTATGGATGACTCCTGTGAGTAAGAGGAACAGATCACGCCATGAGCCACTGTGTCAAGGCTTCATCCCGCCTGATGAGAGAGGCCAGATTGGTGTGGCGAGGCGCAGCCCAGCACAGCCCATTTTCTGACAGAGATGGCTGTTTGAGCTCTCCAGTCATGGCCTCGGTGATGAATGGCCTTCACTGCCAGAGAAAGAAAGGAAAAGGGGGTCTGGGAGCCCTCCGAGGATCAATACCAGTGCACAGGAGGACCTGCTTCGCATGTTAAAAACCCGATCCAGCCCCAGCCCCCCTGCTCAGGCTCTCCGCTGTCTCCTGCATCACTGACGGACAAACCTCTGGGAGCTAGTGGGCGGGGAACTGAGGCTGTGGAGAAGGAGCTTTAGGGAGAGTGTGTGTGCGCGTGTGTGTGTGTGTGTGTGTGTGTGTGTGTGTGTGTGCGTGTGTGTGTGTGTGTATGTGTGTGCGTGTGTGTGCATGTGTGCGTGCGTGTGTGTGCGTGTGTGTGTGTGTATGTGTGCGTGCGTGTATATGTGTGCGTGCGTGTGTGTGTGCATGTGTGCGTGCGTGTGTGTGCGTGTGTGTGTGTGCATGTGTGCGTGCGTGTATATGTGTGCGTGCGTGTGTGTGTGTGTGTGCGCATGTGTACCTACATGACGTGTGTCAGCAGGTTTCTAGGGGGGCTGGCACATCAGCAAACTCAAGGTCGACACGGTGCCCACAAGCACAAGGTGCGCACGCATGCACACGCACACACACACACACACACACACACACACACACACACACACACACACACACCTTTTGCAAACCCACCCACTGTTGATGCCCTGAAAGGGGCCACACTGTGACATGGTAATTCAGAGGTGTCTAAGGCGATGGATATCCTATTAATGAGCCCAAAACAATGACTAGACTAATGAGCTTATAATGGGAATATTGAATGCATGGGAATGGGATTGGGCCTTGTGTGAGCCAAGAAGGGGGACCATTGAATGAGAGCCAATGCACAAGGGCTAGAGGGCTAAAAGCTTGAGACGAATACAAACTGCAAGGGGCAAAGCTGGGGCTACAGGGGTAGGGCTGCATGAGGGGTGCACAGTCAGCCCGAATCAATACACCCCTACCTGCTTTGCCTCGTTGGGTCTGTGATATACGAGAGCAGGCAGCTTATCGGAGTATAAATAAAACATGAAAATGCTACAAATTATCAGGCCGAATGGACAGAGATCTATTTACTCCGTAATGCTGTATTTTTTATTTGTCAGATCAGTCTGGGGGAGGGGGGACTGATTGTAACTCTGCATCCAATTTTAGTGAACCGGGGGCTGAGATGCGATTCAGCCTCTGTTTGTGAATTAATGAATTAATCAAAGACCGGTTGGGTTGAGAGGAGGACGAGAAGCGAACCAAGTAAACGAGTGAACGGCAAGCTGTGACGGGCTAATAGCTAGAAAAGGAATTACAGTCCAATTGCTCTGTCCTATTTTGCCCCTAATACTGCCGAGGCCTTTCGCTGCGAGCTGGGCAGCCCCTCCGTGTGATTTGATTCCATTTGGAGAGCCTTATTTTCCTCTTGATCTCACACATTAAGGACCCTTCTATTCACCAGAGCAGGAAAAGGGGGAGAAAAGTCAGGGCAATGGAATGAATTAGCACACAGCTGTTGAGATCGGGCAGGTCAATGTTTTAAATCTCTGGCCCTGTCCGGTTAAATCTGCTGGCCTGTACTTCAGAGATACTCATGGATCTAAAAGGGATAAATAGCTCTGAGCAAGATGGTTGACAATATAAACCTGTGGTCTAGGAAGGGGTGAGGTCACGGCCTGCTAAATGTGGGCCTTTAGTTGCCAAGTTAGATAATCCTTAAAAGTGGTTTAAAAACACCAAGGCTAATATGGAACAGCTGACTGCTCCCTCAACTCGCACCGTAAAAGAAAATCTTACTGCACATTAAAAATAAACCTGACTTCCAGCAGCACGCTCCACCGCCGGACGAGCTTTCAGTCTTTAAGCCCATCGTGTTGCTTCAGATATAATGCTGACCTTCAGTGGACAGATGTGTCTGCTGCGTAGTGTGTGTGTGTGTGTGTGTGTGTGTGTGTAATGCTGAGGTAAGAGATGGAACTTTACCAGCTGTGCATGTCTGCCCAGAGTGCAGCCAGCCAATTATCCCTCTTAATTATCTATTGACGAGATGGAATTGATGTTTTTGGAGCGCTGATTGGATAATCAGGAATTTTGGCCACAGTTATTCTCCTTGGCTGGTCTCACTCATCGGTCCAATCTGGTCTCCTTGTTTCAGTAATTTGCTCAGTTGCACAGCATATTCCTCCTGAACAATAATTTATGATAATAGCAAAAGGCGTGGGAGACATTTCATTTTGCTGCTGAGGTTAGCACGAGTGTTTGCTGCACAGTGCCCGGCTTTAGTAAAACACATCGCAGGGCTCCTCTCCCAGAGGACCAGTGTTTTCAGGAGCACAAATGGCAACCTTTTCCATTCTGCTCCTTCATTAACCTCCACCTTTATCTGCAGACAGGCCAATGCTTCTTATGGGGCTCCATTTCCAAAACAGCCTCGTTCTGAACAAAAGAACTTAGCCGCATTCATTTCTGTCCCTTTTCTCTTTTCGCATCAGCAACTCTTTTTTTTTTTTTTTTTGAGTCTCTTGGAGAGCTTGCTGGCATTGCACCAGGCAGGCACCGGGAACAGGAGAGCACAAGCCTGGAGTGACACTGATTGTGCTTCCTCTAATTAAACCCTACCTGACCCTGGTGTTGAGACATCATTAGTTCTCCGTCGTAATCATCACAGAGCAGCAATTACATTCTGTTTGGCCCCATTTGCATTTCACAAGATTTCCTTGAACAATCAAAGATGGACTGGGAAAATAGGAAGAAGACAAATAAAGCACAGAGTCCTAAAAAAGCAGCTATACTCAGTTTCACAGCAGAATACTGCAATGGACTGTTGCAAAATATCATGGGAGCGTTCAGATTAAAGGTTAAATATGTTGAGTCTTAGAGGCTAGGGCTGTCGTCTGGGACCATTCAGCATTAATGCTGTCCTCATGTTCTCGGCAGGGACTGGAAGGTGAGCCCTGACCCGCGCAGTCCGTAGAGTTCAGTCAGAAACCGGAGACGGGTTTATCGCAGAGAAGCCTGCCTCCCTTTGGTAATGCACGGTGACAAAGAGAAACAGACACCAAAAATAATCGCACTCCAGAACACTCCACTGCAGCAGCACACTTGCAAAAACTGCACTAGACAGAAAACACACACACACACACACAGACACACACCGGTGTAGCATAGAGCCATCTATGTAAGTATGTACTTCAGGGAGAGTGCACAAGGGCAGATCCTCCATCTGTATTCTGGGTGACAGCAGCGTTGTGTTGGGGTAGCGTTTTTCTCCCCGAGATGCCATCTACACAGAAACAGTCATACGTCACAGACATAAAGGAGCGCCCTCTGAAAGCTCATATGCACAGTTGGCATTCGAACAAGCCGAAGGAGACTTTTTCCTACCGGCTCCTCTCATGCGTCTGCTGTTACTAAATCTGACAACAGCAGCAGAGTAAGGTCGTCGTGTTAAGATGAGAATTATGCTGGCAAATACCCTCGGGGCCTCCCGCTTTCTAGGCAGCAGACGATCGGACGTGCATTCTCATTTCCACGCTGCAGTAAATGGAAATGTTGTCATTAGAGTTCAGTCAACTAAACTGATGCAAAATAATATACATAAATATACACACCAAATATCTGCAGCAAAATAAGCAATAGAGTGTTTCTGAAAACATATCAGCTCATATGCAGAGCATCCCAGAACCTTTGCTCATGATCTTCACATTCGTGTAATAAACATCTCAGATTATTGTCACTTCATTGATACTCACTACGCAACTTTTTATCTTCATCTTCTCCTCTGCCCCCACCCCAACTGGTTTTTCTTTTCCAAACCAATCTCCTCTCGAGTGTTTCTAATCTCTATAAAGTCTGTGGAGAGACACTGTTGTGAGACGCACTCTTAACTGTGACTCCAAACAAGATTATCTGCCTGAGATACGAGGAGGTGTTGTTTAAGATGCAGCCTGAGCTTCAGGATTTACGATAAAGTCATAATGTGGACACTATAGAGTTACAGTGCAGCTTAGCAGGAGAATGCATTTTCTGAGCATCAGCAGGGCTTAACAGGTATTATTAAGGTAATAATGTATGAAAGAAATTGGTCCTGGAGGTATCCACTGACTGAAGCTATACATCTGCTATTAAAGCACTATATACAGTACCAGGACACCTCCACCTTACACCTGCAGGAGCTGCTCAGTGAAGGAAGCCCATGGCTGAGCTACCTGAAGCTCCTGGCACACAGTTTCTGTGCTGATGTTAAATCTTGAGGAGGTTTGGGGTCTGCAGAGTTGGCAGAGCGTCGGCGGCTTTGTGCCTCAGCTCTGTAACTTTGTGGTCTGACACTTCCAGGCTGAGCTGCTGTGGTTCCTCATCATTGTAATAATGCCACACAGGTGATCACAGAATATCTACAGTAGAAGGAAAAAACTTCACTGACTTGTTACAACAGCAGCATCCTGTTCCAGCACCACGCTGGAATTCAGCGCGCTCTTTAGAACCACCCGTTCTTTCAATGCTTGTAAAGGCAGACGGCTCGATTTTATCCACCTGAATTCAAAGAGCTGGGGAACAAGCCTTAGCCCACACAGTGTCCAAGCTTATACAGGCTCCTGTCCATTTACTCATCGCTGTAAAAACCTTTTTGACCCAGGTGAAAAACCACTGACGAACACCAAACTACACATTTACCCTACTGAAGAGAAGCCTCTGTCCCTTTTAGTGATGTAACCAATTATTTCATTTAACATTAATCTGTCTCAGTTCACCAGCTCATCTTTTAACTCTTAAAATGATCGATCCTTTCCAGGGTTGCAGGGGTGCTGGAGCCTACCCCAGCTGCCACAGGTCGAGAGGCAGGGTACCCTGGACCAGCCGCCAGCCTGTCGCAGGTGTATTAATCAATCAATCAATCAATCAACCTTTATTCCAGACTCATGGTCTATCAATACAAATACAAATCCCCCCATGTCACCTTTCCACAAAAGAACATCTACCCCAGCGTGTCCACAGTGGAGACTGATAACATGTTATTAAGCCCACCTCGTCCTCAGCAGTACTGAGCCTCAAAATAACTGCAGACATGAGATTTACAGATTATAGAAAGAGAGGAAGCTTTATTTTTTATTACAGTTACAGTCAGTTCTTTAATTTGTAAATCAGCAGACTGTTGTAGTGTTTTCATCTCTTCTGTGCTGCTCTCATCATGGAGCTAATAACTGACAGGTGAGTCCAGTGACACTGAATTTATTTAACTGGTTATGACTGCCCCATCAGCCTGGTGCTACTTAGGTTTACCTGAAATTACTGCTGCCACGAGCCAGAACCACCAACACGCCATCACGTCTATAAGAGATGTGATAAGCTGCCAATGAGCAATTATATCTCTTGATTGCTTTCATAATACCTTAAGTTAGAACAATGAGAATAACAAGAGACAGTAAAGTTACCATCAGTCTCATCAAAAAAATAAAAAATAAAAAATAAATCACACTCAGTTTGATGCACATTACTATGAAAATTGACTTTATATTTTCACTCCACTGGCCCACAATAAGCTATACAATAAAATTTGCCTCTTTCTGAAATTGCAATTACTTTCTGAGGAAATTATTCATAAAGGAGCAACGTGATAAGAACTGCTAACAGGTTATTTAAGCATGCAGCGTTCATCGTGGATAAAAACTTATATTCATCCCATCAGGAGAGAACAAAGTGCATTCTGGACCAGATTTCACATTAAGGCAATTTAAAATATTCCAGACTGCCTAATTTAGGGGTCGGACTTCTGTGTAACTTAATTCGACAAGATTAATTATACAATTAAATCCAAACTTCTCTCAATTATGTGGAGAAATACTGCCTGCCTGCTCAGGCCGACCCTTCACCTTTGCTGAGGCGAGGTACCTGATAAGCATAATTTTCAACAGGAGCAGAAGAAATTGCTGCCTATTTTGTTGCGGCGCTCGACTCAGCACATTATAGTCCTTTAATTGCTGGCGGACTTCGTAGCCGTGCCCTTGACATGCAAAAGCAAAATGTTATGCTGCTCACTGCACATTAGTGAACGTGCAGGAGCTCGTGGCTGATTGACAGGACAATCCACTGAAACAAAAGACTTAATTGTGTCAGTTGATTCTGTAATTACAATTGGCAGTCTTGCCACTTCAATTTCACTGATTCATCATCTGTGACAAGCAAATACCTAATGACACAATACGGAGCTGGCACTGCAGAAGTGACTGTCCGGCTGTATTTCTGTGGGTTAACAGGAAGTGGAGTAACAGCCAGGTGTCTTCATTTTTTAAAAATGCATTCTTTGACTGTCGCGCTGCACCCTCTACAGCTACACTAAGGGGTCACGACGCAGGGCCGCCGCTAACCCCCGCTAACCCCCGCTCCCGTTCCTTTCATATTTATGTGGAGGCCACGAGCTGAAGCAGTAGGACGGAGTTGCAAAGAGCAGGTGGGCTCATCCTCCCTGACAAGCAGCCATTATCAGCACAGTTCTTGGAGCGAGAGAGGAAACCCACCAGGGATGGGTGTAAAACCTCAAAGACCTTCAAAATCCCACTTTCTCCCCTCACTCCCTCTCTCACTCTCAATCCCTCCTTGTCATCATTTTATTTGCCCTCTGTCTGCTCTCTTCAGAGAAGGGGGGGAGGAAGGATGAGGGGGAGCTGGGTCTACTTGACCTTAATCTGCCCAGGAGTGAGTTTCAGAGAGATGACATGCAACCTCAGAGGTAAAGGGCAATTGTTTTTCCCCCTCTTCTGAGAGCCAATTTACTGCCCCCGGGGAGTTTTTCCTAAAGCTGGAACTATTTCAGGTTGTGCCATTGTTTTTGATTCACTCAGCTGGAAGGGGCTCAGAGAACAAGCAAGCTCACTTTTCCTTATTCTCACTCATCCCCTGGCCCATTTAATTCGGTATACAGTGGGCATGCAGAGATATTTGCACTGCCTCCTAATAGAACACGTTTTTGCTTGCTGCATTACACCAAGGAAGCTATAACAGTAACTTCACAGAAGCCTGACAACATTCAGCATAAAAAACTAATAAGTAAATAAATCCAAAAGGTGATAGTCAGCCTGAGGAAATGAATGAGAAGTGTTATGAACAGCAGCAGAATTACCTCCACAAATCTGCATCAACACCCAGAAATCCAGAAGTGCCTGAGCTGAACACACAGATTAAATGAAGCAAACAGACTAAAGGAATCTCTGCTAACATTACCTGCACCCCCATTAGCCCAGGAAAACATCCAGAGATTCTCTTGCAAGGTTTTTGTCATTATAATTTTCTACTTCAGAGTGGCACGACCGATTCATCTGTTGATAAGTTCATGGTCAGAGCCTAGCAGGGGACTGATACAGACCAAAGCATCAAAACAGGCCCGTGATTGCTGGATTGATGGGTGCTCCGATCAGAACCAGCTCATTAGCCCAAACGTGAGTCAAACGAGGCCGACGCGGTTTAAATGACAGCCATTGCTCAAAGTGATCTGCTGTATCAAGAGAGGCCCCATCAGCATAATGCACAGAAGGAAGTGCATCCATTTCCCAGGCTAGAAACAAAACATCAGTTAAACTAGACTGTTCCAGGCAGCATGTCAACACACAAACGTGAGGCTCAGATTTGCTCAGAAACTCACAGAAGCTCTGACACAAGTGCTCATATAGAAAAGTCAAGAAGTGATGCATATTTAACAATGTATAAAGCAGAGAAATTAACCATGAGACGAGTATTTTGCTGAGCCAGTGCGAGCCATGAATTAATAATTCGAAGTGAAGTTATAAAGTTATTTGTTAACAGTAAATATTCTGTATGTGTCCCTGAGAGCATGACTTTTTAATAATTCGGGATTGTTAAACTTTAATGTTCAGCTCTATCCTGGAAACAATGGTGCTTAGCTGTAATTGATTCTTCTGGTACGGCGTAATTATGATGGCTGTGTCGAAGTGAAGCCTGATCCACTTGGCCCTGGGTGATTGGGGGGGGGCAGGAGAGAACAACAGAAAGATTTGAAGGCGAGAAGCAAAGACAGCATGGAGATGAAGGTTTGGATATATCTCTTGGCAGACAGCCCAGCTGAACCAGAGGCAGCGTACAGCACGGAGCTGGGAATAGCCACTAACCCTGAGCTATCTTCTAATCCTGAGTTTTTCTTTTTTGGCCCATTCATTCCACGTCTGCTGCTATTGTTTATCTAAATGGTCTGGGACTGATAAACTCCATCAATGGTTCTTATCACTCTCTGCGACACCTCTTGCCATTCGTGTCCCTGAAAGTGTCTCGCGTCTAGCAGGCCGCGGTGCCAAAGGCAGCAGACAGTCGATCTCAGCAGGGCAGTCTTTAATCCATCAGGGCTCGGTGTTAATTACTCACACGTCCACGAGGCTCTGAAGTGAGGCCGAGTTGACGTGCCCTGGCACCGGATTTAAAGGGAATGATCCCACAACCATGTGCACGCTCTTTGTCGAAGGCCCGTCAACTTGGCAGACATTAGCACGCAATGTAATATTCTCCTCACTACTCATAGTCGAGGGCAGAGATGAGCAGAATCAAACAAACACACAGCAGAATCCCCCTCAGGTAAAGGTGCACGGTCCACTGCAACTGCTGGGGTTTCCCATAGGTTGGTGACACGTACTGCTGCACGGGAATCTTCAGGAGAAAAATGCCAATTGTCTCGTAGGTCAAGTCTTTATAGCAAACACACAGTCGTACACGTAAACCCACACACGGGTCCCATCCAGAGTGGCGTAGCAGGCCCTGGTCACAGCTGCTCTCCCCTGCCTCGGGAGGAATTGCTTCCATTTGGCCTGTCACTTTGGCCAGGGCCACTGTGGCTTTTCTCATTTGTCAGAGAGCGGGGGCGATCCTCTGGCTCTCATGGCTAATCTGCAGCCGCAGGCTACAGGAGACATGCACACACAAACACACCGTTTTCTCATATATAGACTTTGGTTCACAAGGGTCTTTTTACTGTCCCTATTCAGCGGGGGAAACAACAGCAACCAGGACGAGACGGAGGGAGATGTCAGCGGAGCCAAGGACAAAGATACAACCTCGCATGGATCTCCATTTGTGACATTACACAGATATTATGTACAGCGACTGCTTGATGACAGGATTACTTTCTCAGAACCTCTGCACAATCTTTTTTGCTGCTCACTTTGAGCTACAAACAACACACAAAGGTAATTGGACATGGTTTCAGTAATTACCCTCTGATGGAGGCAAAAAGCAGTGCTTCCACTGTGACACCGGTCGCTCATTCTCTCACATGCGTGAGCGCTCAGTTAGCACTTGATTACGAGACCAAATGATTCAGACTCTCAGAGAGGAATATGAAGGTCCAGATGAACATGAGATTGCCTGCATTCGTATACAGACGTATGGAACTCCTCGAGCTCAACTTTGTCTTGTTGGATTTTATTATGCTATAAAGTATCGTGGGATAATTATACCACAAAAACCCAGCAATACTGCCTAGTAACAAGTTAAAGCACAGAGAGAATGGAGAAGTCCAATTAAAGAGCTGTCACACGAGGCTTTGAGGGAAACGTGGCCAACATGCTGTGCCAGAACCGATCCTATCATTAGAGGCTGCCACGGCTTTGAGGTACAAATGCTTTCAAGTCTTTCTTTCAGTGAGCTTCCGCCGCAGTCAACAGGTGATGGCTCGACTTGATTATTAGCCTGCCTTAAGTCTACTAGTATCAATATGCAGCTACCTGTGAGATCTGTATTAGAATGAAAATTTATTCCGAAGATCAAAGGCAGTTCAACACTACTTTGTCTCTCATGATAAAAACAAGCAAGTCAAGGCTCCCGTCTTTGAATGCTGAGAGACAAACAGAACAGCTCCACATGGATTCAGCTGTCAGAGGTACAATGTGGAAAAATGTCTTTAGAAATGAGGCATTACATGTTCCATCCATCCATCACCTTAACAGTTTATCCAATTCAGGGTCGCGGCAGCTGTAGCCTATCCCAGCTGTTACTCGGTGAGAGGAGAGGAACAGCTGGACAGATCGCCGGCCCATCACAGAGAGATCCACAGCCACACTTACGGCCTCTTCACAATCACCCATTAACCTAAAGAGCAGGTCAGAGGACTGCACCCCGAGAGAACCCACGCAGACACATGGAGAACATGCAAATGGGCGACAGCACCAACAACGCACAACTGTGATAATACAATTCTTTGACACCCCAGGTCATTTCATTGAGAACTTCTTCTTTAAACTTAAACAGCTGCTGTTGCTGTGTGCTGATGCCGACATCACCGCACAGCAACGACCTGAAGATCCTGATCATAAAGACGAAGGCGTCCCCGGGGAAGGCTCTGTGCCTTCACGGGTCTGCTGTACATTACAGTGACCATAGGAAAACTGAGGGGCCATTGCTTTTGACTGTTCATGATGTGCTTTGTAGAAACGGATGTTTCCGTTGTTTGTTTGCATCAGGGCTGCAGCTCGTGCATAAACTGAGGGAGGGGGTCCGCCCATACCTGGGAGGAGGTTTGGATTATTGTGTAACTCTGCTTTGAGAGAGTGAACTTTAAACCAAGGCTGTTCTTTAGCTGTAACTCTAAACAGAAGCATAGTCAGAGTGCATTACGGCAGCTCCATCTCAGCCTCACGGTGGGCGCCGTGCTGTTACAGAGCAGCCGTTCTTTCTGCAATTAAAACCATTAGAGCTGAAATTACAACTGATTTTGACTAGTTTTGGATTCATATTTATTTCTGATCAAATCTTCTGATTCCCTACAGAGGGCCTACCTGATGGGATATCAGCCCCCCCCCATCTGAAAAAAATTAGACCTCCTTGAGCTCAAACTGGGTAGTATATGAAGTAAACATGGACCCAGTTTAGACACTCAGTCCCCCACCGGCTTAGAGTATCTGACTTTCATCCTGCACATCTTGACCTTTAGCATCCGAGCAAAGACATCATCCATGTTCACAAATATTGCTGAAATGTGTGAGATTGCAGGAACGAAATCAAACTTCCGCAGTGAACGGCTCTAAGAAGGAGTGATGGGAGAGCAGTAAGACCGAATTCCCCTCCCAGAGAAGCGATGAAGTAAAGAAAGGAAGAACAGGCATTCCTGTAACTAAGTAACCATCCAGTTTGTCATCCACATCGATCAAAGTCTCCTTAATTTACAAATCATTGCAAAATATATTAGAGAAAACATCGTTTGAATGATGGTCACAACTTTTTAAGTATTTCTGACAACCTTAATGTATTCCCAAGTTTAATTATTTCTTAATATTGACATTTCTAATTAAGCGGCATAATTGGAAAGCTTGTGTGCAGTGGCAATCATTTCAGCGGCCACTGAAAAATTAATATAAAAATTATTAATGAATACTACCGCTTTTAATTGCTGTGTACCCATATTCATAATTGCTGCAGCATCCTCCTTGAAATGACATGATGACAAATACAAGTGTCATGTCAGCGCTTTGCTTCTTCATCTCACACCTCAATCAAAGCTAATCCATTTCACCTAGCTATGAACACTGAAACAAATTAAAGCCCCATTTCATTTTCCACCTTCATTAATGCATCTTGTTTCCAAGGTTACAATCATTTAGTAAGTGTGGAACAAACAAATTCAAAGAAGCACACGCTTTGATATTTGGAGAGGAAGACGTGGATGGAGCTTACTGGGAAAACAAATCAGCACAGAGTCTTAATCCTCCCCGATCCAAAGTGTTCTGCACGTGTTTATCACAAAACAAAGCCTTTTTCATCTGAACAAACATTTTAATATTAGACTTTAGAAGCTTATGCCCACAGAATTAAGCTCAGATTTTAAACTTTGCCTTGCCAATGCTAGACCGATAAGCAGCTAGGAGTCTGTATCTGAATGCTGACAGGAGCCAGCATGAGCAGTAACTGCAGAGTGTCATTATGTTCGGTGTGTTTCCTCCTGCAGTGTGATGTGACAATGCCAGACACAATGACCCAATTTGCCTGAGTGGCTATAGGGGGGGTGCCAATAGTAGGTTTCTGCATAAATACTGTACAAAGACTCCAGGCTCTTAGGTAACAATGCAATTTCCTGTATGTAATGCAGTCATGAAAATGCCACATTTTCAGACTGTTTATACACGGCATTTTCCTCTTTGCTCACATATAAAGGAAAAAATAATGAAGAGCCCAAAGAAATGCAGGGATGGAGGTGGCTGGGGCAATGATGAGTCCTCCGACTAGCCTCTTTCGCATGCAAATCATATCTGAATTTCTCATTAGCATAAATGCATGAGCAGCTTTAAATGCTTTTAATTTTCAATCTCGCCAAGCAGAGGAGTAATTTGTCACTGTCAAGATGGGAGACTAAAAAGGGGGTGGGGGGTGGGGGGGACCGGAGGGAGCCAAGGACTCCACACTAAACTGGAATCACAGAAAATTTCTGATTTACTAATTGACTGATGTGCAGTTCAGTCGAGTTGCCTTGAAGGTGTAAATAATTCTGTGTATATTCAAATGGCAGAAATGAGAGAGTGCGGGGTGGATATGGAAAAGCGCATTACATGATGCTTTTCCCCAGGCCATGCTTTTCTCTGCTGATTCTAATTTCCAGCCTTTTACGTTTTCACTCTGTCTCTCTAAAGGGGTGCGAGTTTGCTGTTTTAGCACATAATCACAGATAATCAACTGGAAATTAAAAACAAAATGTCACATTTTTTACATCTCCCTGCCATTACACAGAAAGAGGCTGCTCAGAGCTATTCATCAGTGAAGCACAAAACATTCCTGCAGCTTATCACATAAGCAGTTGTAAGTCATTTAAAATTTTATCTCCTTTCTTTCAAGATGTAAGATCAATTGACAGTGCACTCTGAAGTCTAAACCACTAATGCCTCATTTTTTGAACAAAGCAGTTCAGATTCAGACAGACCTTGTTAGCTAAATTTAGCTGTAGGTGAAAACAGGGGGAAAAGATTTAACAAGCTCCCCATTTAAATGACTAAAACCAATTATGCAAACATAATTAGTATTCCATAAGAAAACTAAAGGCATCTGCAGCACGGGGCTAGCTGCTTACCTCCGTCGAAGGATTCAAGAACTGTACCAGGCTCATGAAATGAATTCACTCACCTCACTGGCCATGCTGGTTAATCACAGAGCAGCGCGCTAACACGTCCAGCTCTGCAAGCTTGAGAAGTTCGGGCGACCGGATCGTTACAGTTCCAGCTTTATGTGTCCTGTGGGGAATTACTGCAACGTAAAAGGATTGGTGTTAAAAAGGAGAGAGAGGTGTTAAACATTAAAAGCTTTGACATAATGACTAATTTAAGGCTCTGTTTTTTTATGCTGCAGTTAAAAATTATTTACAGGATAGACAAAGTGCTTCAAATGCAACATTTCTTCCACCCATACCTGCAGACAAATACATTAAAAACTACCACCAACAAACCAAAACAAAACACAGAGTGCAAAACTGAAACACATCAAAATAGAATCAAAGAAAAAAAAGTAAAACTTAAAATACACAAAAAGAATAAAGAAATCCAAACAGGAATCTAAAATTCAAAAATCAAGAACATTAAAGCAAAAATGTAACCATATCCCAAAACTCAACATCACAACAATAACATGGCCCAAAACTCAAAAGAATCAAAAACATGACCAAACGCAGGGACCATGACATATGTCGCCACTTCATTAGGTACACCTTGCCAGTACTGGCTTGGACCCCCTGCTTTAATTCTTTGCGGCACAGATTCAACAAGCTGTTAATGGATCCATGCTTTCATGTTGTTTATACCAAATTCTGACACTACCATCTGAATGCTGCAGCAGAAATGCACATGCATCTGATCAGGCAATGTTTCCCAGTCTTCTGTTGTCCAGCTTTGGTGAGTCCACGTGAACTGTAGCCTCAGTTTCCTGTTCTTATCTGATGGCAGTGGCTCCCAGGGCGCTCTTCTGCTGCTGTAGCACATCTACCTCGAGGTTTGACATGTTGTGCATTCAGAGATGCTCTTCTGTAAGCCTTGGTTGTAATGAGTGGTTATATGAGCTCCTGATGCCTTCTTAGTACTTCTTCTCTGACCTCTGGCATCAACACAGCCGCTCACTGGATATTTTCTCTTTTCCGGACCATTCCCTGTAAACTCCAGAGATGGCTGTGTGGGAAAATCCCAGCAGATCAGCAGTTTGTGAACTACTCAGCCCAGCACCAGAGTCACTTGATAAATTATATTTTCTTCTTGACCACGTGGATCAGAAATAGCTGGGCTGCTGTCACGTGATTGGCTGATTAGATATTTGAGCAGCTGAACAGGTGTACCTAATGAAGTGGCTGGTGAACAGCATTTTGTTCTCTGGTAAGAGTGACGGATTACAGCTACAAGCTGGGAAGTAAAGTTACTGTTAACCTTTAAATAATCACTCACGAGCCACGAGCTAGGTATTTTCTCTAAAGTGATGCTGCATTTAAACAGGCATTAATATAACGCTTTGTTACAGTTTTGTTACATTAATATAATGTTAGCGTTTTGTTCCCCCCCCCACCAAAAAAAGGTGTTTCACAGCCGCCTCAAGATGCCAGAAGAAGTCGAGCAATTAGCACAAATGAGACATCCTGACATGAACTCTGAACAGCAACAACGACCTAAGCTTCTGTTGGTCTTCCATGTTTTCGACCTCTGAACCCACCACAGCCTCCAGCACAGCCGAGCTCTGACCTCAGCTGCTGAACACCTCTGACACGGTGCAGGCCTACCTGGTCATGCAGTACTTTGTCGTATAAGTAGGTAGCTGTGCCGGAGGCTTTCAGCTTAGGCTTCCTTCCAGCTGATAGGATCTAATTGCAGCTTTGTTATGCATTGTTGGTAAATTCGGTTTTAAGTGAACTACACACGAGGGGCCACTTGTTCTGGCTGCAGCTCAGCCTGCTTGCAAACACCTGTGACAGTATTCAGTCCAGTATGGACTGGAAAAAGCTGCAGCAGAGCCAGGCTCACACTGCCCTCCAGTGCTGACACAGGGAGTTGCAATGGAAGAATATGAAATTACTAAAATACCAAAACAACAGAACAATGAGCAGATGTTACTACAACTAAAAAAATCAAGGGTATGTTTGCTCCACGCTGCCCTTTCCTCCTCTTTTCATATTTGTGTCACTGACATCATGTCGCCTGCATGTTAGACATGATGTGATGTGGCTGTAAATATCAAACAGGAAGCTTCATTTTATTCCTGTACACTAAATGAAGGCTGGGATTTCTGCTGTGATGCAGACAAACAAAGGATGCTTTATGACATACGTACCCATACATCCCATTGTAACGTGTTCGGGTCATTTGCCTTACTGATGAACTCCCATCAGGATTTTGCCTCCTCGATGAGTCAAAGTAAAGCAGAGGTGTCTGTGGCTTCCTCCCCTTCCTGCTTTTCAAACATATTACAGGACGCTCAGATTTGCTCTGTGATGGTCCTCTGTGACCTGCACTTGGCGACAGTGGGGAGGAAGAACTCTTTTAACAGGAAGAGACCTCCAGAAGAATGAGGGTCACGGAGGTCATATCTGACTCTGCTCATGTCCACGTACTGGTTCTGTCTGGAGTCAAATCTGGACAACAGTACACTGTAACTTGTGAGGTGTGTGTACTGATGCAGTGCATGAGCAGGTACTTCATAACATTTTGAGTTATTTCAACATCAAAGTGAACAAACAAACTCACCGTGCACATGCACGTTGTTTCCACCACGTGTTTCTGTGTGTCTTTATGAGAGGAAAAAAGGAAAATTTTGTCTTCTGTTATCCTGTAACTGCAACTGTCACAGAGCCAAGCTTCCTTTAAAATACAGTTCTCTCATTTAACCCAGGGGTGTCAAACATGTTCATCTGGTTCTTCCTTTGAGTTCGGAGCCTTTTTATACTGGAATGAGTCACAGGTCAAAGTTCAGAGGCTGAACAAACAAAAATAATTCCTGTGAAAAATCTCAGGTTCAAGGACCGGACTGAAAATGAGCGAAAAGAAGAGCTTCAGAAAGCTAGAGAACTGTTGCTCAAGAGCACTTTAAACAAGACCTGTATGTGTACTCTGTGTGTACTCTGTGTACTGTATGTGTACTCTGTGTGTATTCTTGTACTGTGTACTCTGTGTACTGTGTGTACTGCATGTTCTGTATGTACTGTGTGTGTACTCTGTGTACTGTATGTATCTTGTTTGAAATGTCATTTTTACCTTAATGTGATATGGAGTTTTTACCACTGATTATTTTTTACAGCCAAATTCTGAACTGCAGGAGTGTTTTTTCAATAATTAAATGAGGATATTTGTAATAACCAGATTAACATTGAATACCTCATAATGGTTTAAAATATGTTAAATTATCATAAATATGAGATTTCTGATGCTGTATTTTATACTGAGAATTAAGTTTGTAGATCATTCAATAATAATTGAATAATGATGAAATCTGAAAGTGATGGAAATTGATTTTTGATATTTACATTTGCCTAAACTAACAGCACATACACCAATCAGGTGTAACATTATAACCACCAAGTGTTGAAGTGAATAACACTGAGTGTCTCTTCATCATGGCTCCTGAGGGGGGTGGGATCTATCAGGGAGCAGGTGATGTTAGCAGCAGGAAAAATGGGCAGCGAGAGGATCTGAGCTAGTTTGACGAGGACCAAACCGTGATGGTTAGACGACTGGGTCAGAGCTTCTCCAACACTGCAGCTCTTGTGGGTGTTCCCGGCCTGCTGGGGTCAGTATCTATCAAAGTGGTCCAATGAAGGAACGGTGATGGGGTCACAGGGTCACGAGCAGCAAGTGGGGAGCGAAGGCTGGCCCGTGTGGTCCCAGACGAGCAACTGCAGCTCAAAGTGCTGAAAAAGTTCATGCTGGTTCTGATAGAAAGGTGTGAGAATGCACAGAGGAGCACAGTGTAGCTGCAGACCAGTCAAGGTGCCCATGCTGACCCCTGCAACCTGCTGAAAGCATCAACAATGGACATGTGAGCATCAGAACTGGACCACAGAGCAGTGGAAGAAGGTGGGCTGGTCTGATGAATCAGGTTTTCTTTTACATCACATGGATGGAGTTATGTGTGTTTGTGCGTGTGTGTGTGTGCGCGCATCACTTACCACTTCTTCCTATGGGAAGAAGGCAAGCTGACGGAGGCAGTGTGATGCTTTGGGCTGCTGGGAAACCTTCAGTCCCACCATCCATGTGGATGTTACTTTGACACGTACCACCTATCCCAGCATTGCTGCAGACCATCTGCACCCTTTCATGGAAACAGTGTTCCCTGATGGCTGTGGCCTCTTTCAGCAGGATAATGCTCCCTGCCACAAACATGGTTCAGGAATTGTTTGAGGAGCACAACATCGAGTTTGAGGTGTGCACTTGGTCTCCACATGCTCCAAATCTCAATCCAATGGAGCGTCTGTGGGATGTGCTGGACAAACAAGTCTGATCCATGGAGGCCCCACCTCACAGCTTCCAGGACTTTAAGGATCTGTTGGGGTCTAGTGGAGTCCATGCCTCGATGGGTCAGGGCTGATTTGGCTGCAAATGGGGGACCAATGCAGTATAAGGCAGATGGTCATAATGTTAAGCTTGATTGGTGAATATGGCACAGATTTTCCTTTTAGGTAATGGAGCTATTACAGCAGTGTCCACAAGATGGCAGTGTAGCTCCATGGCAGATTAGCCAGGGCAGCAACCCTTCCCCATCACCATAGAAACATCAAAAATCAGACCAGTTTCAGACATAAAATATTTTATTTGAAGCACTTAGTTTTGACTGATATACATTATCCCACAGCTCGTTTCTTAGCCCACTCCAAATGCCATGAACAGGAAGCCGTTGCCTTGCGTTACATTAATTTACCGACCGTCACAGCAGCAGATCCATCGACCACGATCCCCACAGAGATTCACAACATCTACTGATTCCAGCCGAATATCAAGACCACATCCATTTTTGTCAGAGTCGCATCAGACACACTTCTACAAACATTATCAAAAGCAATTTGTTTTAATAATATATCAGCACAGGCTTCCATACAAAACGCCCACTGTGTTATTGAAGCAACCACAAACACTGTCTAAAAGAAGAGTAGCATGAACATTAATGTGCACAGATGCAAGAAGAACATGGCTTATTAGTGTTGTAGAATCACCAGGATTTCTTTGTTAGCAGACTCACTGAAGGCAATGACTGTGCTGTAGCACTGTACTATTAGATCTGACCCCTGACCTGAAATCTAACCATTAATTAAACTAAGCTGCTGGCAAGTGGATAGAAATGTGTGGCATGAAGCACATACTGGGAGAGGCTCTTTGTGTACCTGCATTCTTAAACTTTCCTGAACGTGCCTGTGAGCAGCAGACGAGGCCTTCCCTGTACACAAACAAATATTGCTTTAAGATTTTCCTGTAGTGACATAAGTGCAGTGAAATGCTTCAAAATAAAGTGATTCATCCATAAAAGATGTGACTGTGTTCATTTTAATACAGCCTCACAGAATCTTTGGCCAACTGTAGAAATGAGCACGTATGATACGCAAAATAGTTTTGAATCTAAAAATACATGTAATCTATAAATGTTTGATCATAATGGCTTAATTGTCTGATTTATAAATATAAAGCTTTAGCTTTAGTACGGTGGGTACAATATTTGGGTGGTTTTGAAGAGTTTACCGATCATAAAGTGATCACGTGTGTTTGAAGTACTGACAGCGTCACAGCAGAAACACTCGCGTATTCACACTCGTTGCATAGAACCTGTGCTGCACCGTTCATAAAGCACACTAAAACAGCTTCCATCTTATTAAAATACAGCTTTCAATAAAACACTCGCTTGTGTTAGCAGTCACAGGTCAGCTAGTTAATATAGTCTAAATAATATCTAAAACTACAAAAGGTCACCAAACAAATATTAACACACAAAATAATCACTTTCATCATGTCATGATCTACAGTCACATACTAATATTGTTGCATTCATTCAACATTAAAAAAGGATTCTTTTTAAGGCTTCACCCTGCAGATGCATTAAACTGCCATGCAAATACACACATTCAAGCAGGCAATGATAGAAAGCTGACATTGAAGAGTTTACATAAGGTCTGCTGCTTATTGCAGTTTGCTATGACACATTTATTGTGTTATTCTGGATCTCTCTCACACACACACACACACACACACACGCTATGCAACTCTTTCAGGCTTTTCGGGCAAAGTGAGGACAAAAGGAAAAAGAACGCCTTTTGCCTCCAGAGGTGCCCTCAGCGTCTCCTCAACAAAGTAGGCGTTATCCTCTTCCACTACAAACTGAAGAGTCTGGCTTTTGTTCACGCAGTAGATGCAGTTCCCGATGACGGCGCACCTGAAAGGTAGGTGACTCCCGAGCCTCTGGGACATGCAGTCGTGCCACATTTTCACTATGGTGTTGTACTTGAAGACGTTGATTCCCTGCTCGCGGCTGACGTCAAAGCGGTAGATGAAGCTTTTCAGCGCCACCATGTCGGTGGACTTCTTCCTGCTGTTGTTGTAGGGGCACTCCTGCCACTCATCCCTCTTAGGGTCGTACTTAAGGAGGCGGTAGAAGAGAGAGCCACCTGAAACGTACATTTCTCCACTGCAGGTGGTGGCTTCATGGGCCACTGCAAAGGCTCCCTTGGGCAGGGGGGCTACTGTTGTCCAGCGGTCCATTCGAGGGTCATATTTTTCCACTGTAAACAAACATTCCCCTCCAATGGCATACAGATAGCCATCCATAGATACCAGCTTGAGCTGGGCACGTGCCTGGTTCAGAGGTCTGACCTCGGCCCAGCGGTTGGTTACAGGGTTGTAACAGAAGACCTTGTCTGAAACCTTGCCTTTGTCCCCATAGCCCTTTATTCCCCCTGCCACAAACAGGTAGTTATACATGGTGCAGATCCCACACCCCTTAGTGTTTATGTCCTCAGGCATCACAGTCAAAGGTCTCCAGTCATTGGCTGTCTCTTTAAAGTAGTAAATCATATGGTTCTCCTCCAAAGACCCCACTGACAGGGGGCTCTGTGGCCGGCTGCCACAGCGACTCGGTGGCCGGCTTCCAACTCGATCAAACACATCGTTTATCTCTGCAACCATCAGAGTCTTTCTCCCCTCCATTCTCTTCTTCAGAATCAGATCCCTCTCAGATCCCGTCAGACGTCCATAGACGGCAGGGTCTTTGAGGATCTGGAGGAAGTTGTCGCTCATGAATCCATAGGCAGTCTCCTTCAGTTCACTCAGCCGCTGTTTCTTGGCGATGGTAAGAATCTCGTAGCAGTTCTCTGCAGTGATTTGCTCAGACATGGAGTCCATAGCTGCCTGGACAGCACAGGGGATCTGCAGGATTTTAGCCCCCGTGATGACATCAACAACATTGTCTTTGCTAACACTGATGCGTGATGTGTAAACATAGTCTATAAGTGTAGACAGAGTCTTATAGCTGATGCCCTTCACTTTCAGGATGCTGCGTGACAGCCGTGCTTTAAAGTAGTCACTCTTCTCAGCGAGGACGGACTTGTGAGCGTTGATCGTCTGCCCGCCTACTTCTATGACTAAGTCAGGCTCAGTTTTGGGCTGTGTGTTTCCAGCTTCCTGGCTGCTGTCCCTGTGCACAAGGATTGATTTTAGAACTGGCTGATCAGTTTCCTGTTTGGCCTGGCATATGGAGGAATCTGCACCGTAGGGCACTTTAGCTTGGGCGCCATTGCGGATTTCACCACCTGCACAGTTTTGCTGCATGCCAGCAATGTGATAGGTGTCAGTGTGAGGAGGGGCTTCTGGACTTTCCCTATTACCTGAAAGGTGAAACTGATCAGCTTTTGAGATGTACGAGCTGCCACCTTTCTGGTTATCAATGTGGTTATTCTCCATCAATCTTCCATCCAGCAGGTATTCCTTTTCAAACACTGGGGGAGGGCTGAACCCCGGCTCATCCTGCAGGAATCCCTGGACAAACCTTGGACATAAATTCCTGTTTTTGTCAGTAAGTGTGACAAAGTCAGAGTTCACTGTGTGGAGGATGGCATCGGCCTCCACGGTGACAGCCCCTCCTCCCTGCCTGTGGTCCTCAGTCATCTCAGTGTACTCACTGGTGATGGGAGGCAGTGTCCTCACCGATCATGCTGAGTGGATGGTCAAAGCTGTGGCTGGGTTCTTCTCTCTTCACCTACACATGAAGAAAACCAGGACGGAATTTAACCAACACCCAGTGGAGTAGGGAAAACAAACTTTGAGTCTTGGAGCTGCAAAGACCTTTTCTTTCTCTAAGGGGCGCCCTTTCGCTAATATCTTGAAAATATTTGAAGGAAAAAAGACGTTTTTCTGCCAGTTATTCTGTGCAATCCACAGCCAAACCCATTTCAGAGCCCCTTTGATGCGCTGCGTCTGCAGTTTAACAAAGAACACAAGTAATACCAGCATGCAGCTTCTTGTGTCTCCAAAGTGCCTGACCTACTGCAATAATCACCCTGTCTGTCCTCCCTATGTGCTAATCTGTACACATATAGAACGCATGCGCGTACGGTAGTACTCCGATGGAATAATGTTTAACAGGAAGGGAAAAGGCGATTTGCAATTATATCAAAAACTCCTGTCTCATTCATTTTCAGGTGACGTTGCTCAAACGGGCCGTAACAGCTCACTGACTAGAATTCAGAAGGATTTAAAGTATTTTAGCATCATTTTCACAAAATGTGAAACCAAAATATGGATTTATCGGTAAATGATGACCTACCTGCGTTTCGTGGTTGTGATTAGGAGCTCGGCAGCAGCGGTTTCCCTGCCAGCCTCCCCCCCCACAGCTCAGTTACGTAAGGCAGTCCCGACCAAGCGGCGAGCCTGCGCTCCCGGGAGGAGTTCACCTCACGGCCGAGTCCCGACGCTTTGTCCCGTCCGGTCACCTTTAATCGTTACCTGTCGGCACTCTGGCTGCGGTTTCATCCGCTCATCCTCGAAAATCTGCCGGGGTTCCGCGGCGGAGGCGAGGCGGGGGGACGATCAAACAGTCATTTCAAGTCACACCTCCTTCAGATCAGCCGTTGCCGTGTAATTTCCTCTGGTGGAAGTGGGGAGAGCTGATGCGCACGTCCAGCTGGAGCTGAGGACAGCGGTGATAGGCTGTCTCCTCCCGACTTGTTAGGATGCTGATTTTTGTTCTTTATTTCTGTCACAGCTGACCGGAGGGAGACGGTCATTATTGATCCAAGCCACGCCCTCTCCGGTGGCATTAACCCTACATTCAACAGCGCGAGTCTCTATCTGCTGTGCATGCGCGCTGGACGCAGCATTCCCCCACATCATCCGTGTGGGGGCTGCCCGGGGGGATCTGTTAGATATATGGGAGATCCGATTCTCCAGTCCAGTACTACAAATATATGCTAATCCTAAATCCTGAGAAAATAACGCCAGCTGCAACATTAGAGCACGCGGGAAAATGCATTCAAATATCAGACTGTCTGTAAGCTCCTGTAAGGATTATACATCCCAATAATGTACACACGTTCCGTTAGTACAAATCACATGTAATAAAATGACGACATTTGTGAAAACGATGTTTAAAGGCACAGCCTGCAGGAGCAGAGTGGAGGATGGATGTACAGATGTATAGATGAATGGATGGAGGAGAGCGAAAAAGCCTGAAGAGGTCAAAACTCCTTGACCTTTATGTCCAGGCTGAGCTCATCCAGGGCAGTTAAAGCAAGGCATCTTTCCAAAGAAAGAAAAGCTCACAACTAAATGTCTTCAGTGTGGAGGCTGAAAAAAAACTGCTAATGTATTAAATACATAAACCAAAGTATTTCCCACCACCAGCAGAAAGACATGAAGGACATTAACAGTTTTTACAAGAAAAAAGTCAAATTGATTGTTTTCCATCTATAATTATGCTAATGGCTTTCAGTGCATTATACAGTGCTTAGGCACCACCCAGTGTTTACACCACAGCTGCCCTGAATGAACAGTGTTGGTAATTACCAAAATCACTTTTTAGGTTTGTGTCATGGCTGATCCACCAGTATGTACAAGCTCTTTAATCAAAGTCATATTTCTAATGCTAAAATATAATTATTGTTATCTGTGAATTTGCTAATGTACTGCTCTAGAAAAAAGCAGAAAAATAAGCACATTATTATTTTTTCATTAAGATGCCAAATTACAGTCATTTATGCTTCACTTTAGTCATTCTGAGCAGAAAAATTAGCTTTAGTAGTTCAATGTTATGGTGCTTCTGATTTGCTCTTTATACAACATGCCTCCTTCAGCCCTTCACACAGGCAGGCACAGGTTCACACGGATGAACACGTCACAGAGCGAGTCAGGGTCCAGTATCTGCATACAGACTGGAGCCTCCCCCCCACCCCTGTGCATGTGGCACACAGGTATACACAGGTGAAACAGCCATGCTCCCTGAGCACACACAGCTATTTCATTGATATAACAGTTTCCAACAGTCATCTCCAGGTTCTTCACACTGCAGGAGAATACTCGGTGATAACTCGTCCTGTTGGAAGACATTTCGATGAAAAGCCACGTTTCATCTCTGCTTGGATGTGTTTACGCCGCGCTGCAGACGTGGAAATATGAATCCTGTTAGTGAGAAGAAATTTACTTCTTTCTCAATGAGCTTTTATATTGGTCCCTAAAATATGCACTTTCACAGTATTTGGGATATTTTTTCTACTTTGGTGACATATGAAGGACTTTTGAGTTAAACAGTATAATTTTGCTGTTTTTAAAAGAGCACAGCCTCACACACAGGGCAGCAGCAGCTTTCATCCAGGGTCCATAAGCCCCCCCCCCCCCCCCCCCCCCCCCCCCCCCGACAGAGGCTGCACGCCTTAACAACTGGCCTTCCGATCTAAAAATAGAGGGGAGCCAAGGCTAGGGCATCAAACAGCTCCCAACCCTGTGAGATTACAGGGCGTTCAGCTGGGAAGTTTCAGTGCCAGATATTCAAACTTGCTGAGAACAGGTGTTGTGTGAAATTCCGTTCCCTCGTGAAAATCTGTTCCCCCTGTGTCAGGAGCGCGAAATGCAGCCAGAGAGGCGGATCCGACTGAATTCACGGCGCTTCTGATCGATTACTCGGTAAAAAGACACTGTAAAAGACTTGCTCGTAAATTAATTTGTTCCCATTTCATGGAGGGGGAACACAATATTTTGGATGGCTGAAATATTTGGTTCCCCCCGTGTAACTTTGGCAAATAAAGAGCAAATGTTTTCATATTCACAAGAGTTGTTGTTCTTGATGAGAGGAATAAAAACTGTAAGACTTTTACCGAGAAATTGATCAGAAGCGCCGTGATCCGCCTCTGGCTGCAGTTCACTCTCCCGAAACAGGGGAACAGAATTTCACGGGGGAACAGAATTTCGCACAACACCCCGGTACAGAACGAGTGTCTCCATGGAAACCCAGGGTCAGACGGAAAACAAGACTTCCCGTCGCAGAGCTGTGAGAGCCTGATAACTGGGCTACTGACACTGTGTTTGACTCCTAGCTAATAAATCAAAGGCAGTACTCAGTTAAAGGAGTTAAATATTACCTCAGTTAGAGCATATTAGATACTACCCAGAAACATCTGATCAGGTAATATTAGGACTGAGCGCGGGCTGCGGAGGATTGCAGCGTGGGAACACGTCCAAAGTGTCTATTTTTGTTAGAACTGATAGTGGAATCCTGGTTGTGCAATGGTGGATGTGGGTGTTGCGAGAGAGAAAATGTCTTGACCCTCTCTGCTCAGCAGCAGGAGAAATCCCGGAAGAGCTGAATCAGGCTCAGTTCCCGCGGCCCCCCCGGGCGCATCGCTAGTCTCGGCATGTACCGATGGCTGCGCAGTCACGGAGCAGCACACGGTTAGAAAGAGCCAAGCACAGAGGCGCGCTCGCACTCTGCTCGTCTCAGAGTCGGGGTCGCTGTCGCACCACCTTTGTGTTATTCTGCCAAATGTAACTAAACTTCAAACAAGGAAACAAGTGTGCGTAATAAAACAGTGTTTATACATTTGTTAATAAACACAAGCACATAAAAGGTGTGGCACAGGTATAAAGCTTTTCATATTTTTTTAAGACATCCAGAAACAAAAATCTCTCATGCTGGCAGCAAGTCTTTCCTCCCTCCATGAACAGGAACCTGACCAGCAGGATCCTCATCAGACCTCACAAACCACTTTATTCATCAGGTCTCACCTTTAAAATCCTCTCTGTTAGCACAGTGGAGCATCAGAGAAGCTGCTACAGGAGTGACACAACACACACACTCGTATACACACACGCGCGCGCCCTCTCTGACCTCATGCACAGACTCCTCAGCTGTCATCCTTAAAGGTGCAGCTCTGATAGAAACTCTGTCCAAAGCCCAGAGAAGCTCACGTAGCCGTTTCCTTACGCACCTCCAAGCAGTCAGGATATTCATGTCTTAACTCTTTAATTTCTTTTCAACACTGATTTAAATACTGCAGCTCCACACGCTGAACCTGAAACACTGGAGAGTAATAAATGTGTTAGCTATATCACAGAGCAACACCGGCCAACATCAGAGACCGTGTTTCCGTCCTTATGGACTTCAGTCCGGCCTTCGGCTGCTCTGCGGCCGTCCTCTGCCTGCTCTTTCCTGATCTTTGTCCCATTCTGGTCCCAAATATTCTGTCAAGTGTTAACAGTAGATCTTCTTGTGAGAGTTGTATGCAGCACTTCTGGATTCACCTGAAGAAAGCAAAAGGATAAATGTGAAGATATTTGCATGCACTACATTATCTGCTGATGGTTAATGATTGCTAATCTCCCACCTTGGTGCTGGTGTCACATGTTGAGTAAGGGGATCTGCCAGATCATGATGGTAGAGGTGGTGTCCTCGTGGCGCGACTGTTTGGTCTTCTTGTTGACCCTGCGGTGCCCCAGACCTCCAGATACCACCAAGAGAGAACTCACATCCACCTTACTTGAGCGGCGGCCCCTCTGGTGATGGGCCGGGTCATGAAGCACATCGTAAAGGGCCCCATCTTCAGGCCCGTGCTCCAAGGAACCCTGGGATGGAGCTAGAGAGCCGCAGGATGAGGAGGACAGGGAGTCCTGGAGAGCCATGGTGGTGCAGCCCGCCTCTCCGAGCCACACCCCACATCCTTGAGGGGGTGTCGGGG
Source organism: Archocentrus centrarchus (assembly GCF_007364275.1). NCBI lineage: Eukaryota > Metazoa > Chordata > Actinopteri > Cichliformes > Cichlidae > Archocentrus > Archocentrus centrarchus. The sequence goes on along the minus strand of NC_044367.1, from coordinate 28,827,107 downwards.
ATGAGTCTGATGGAGGCTGGGTGCTCTCCACATCCTTTGACTCTGCAGGCTGGAGTGGCAGACCAGACGGCCGGTTACACACTGCAGCGGCCGCGGTGAGGAACTTGACTGGTCCATTGTGAGCGTGTAATGACACCATGCCCCGACCTAAGATCAGGCACCAACATTCAAAGTTAGGCTCAGATTTGAGCTTGGACATGACGTCCAAGTTGATGTAGCAAAATAAAGCAGCGAGGTAGGTATGTCTAATCCTGCACGCAGAGCTGCACAAATGCCAGCGATGTAACTTTTGCAGTCACTGCAGCTGTATACTCTACAAACTGATGCACAAACACATCCATGATGCAGTTGTATATCAGTCTTACCTGTTACTTTGGGGATGCCCTGCAGTCTGGGGACAGAGAGAGCCACAGTCACTCCCAAGTTGGTCCCTACCAGTAGGAGACCGTGACAAACCAGCAGACTGCTCACCGACACTCTTTGGTTCCCTACATTAAAGCAGAAACTTGGGTTTAGTCACACCTACGTGAACGTGCTGGAGCAAAGCCAATGATGTGTGTTTATAATGAGACCCAGCTAAGCAAACACAGCCTCCCACACTGAGTGCACAGTTAAAGGGTCTCTTTACCAGGTTTGAAAATCGTTTGGTGCGAAGCGGGGAGGGAGGTATGTGGCAACATGATCAACGCTCGTTTGTCTCCAGGGCAACGCAGAGAGGAGCCGAAATAAAAGCAGCTCTTTTCAAGTTTTTGGACACAATAAATGAACTATTATAGTCAAACAAACAAACACAAAAGTCTTATGTAACTGAATGAGTGAAGCGTAATGCTGCAATTAGGGAAGGAGCTTTGCCTCTATTCAGAAAACGTATGGCAGTGACAACAGGACAGTCTGACCTGACCTTCTTCTTTCCCTCCTGCTCAGAGGAATCACTGTGAAGCCACTTTGCAGTGTAACAGCACCTTTCAGTAAGGAAGCCAATAAATTCAGCCACACTGACAGCCTTTGTTAGGTGACTTATTATGTGGACTTGGAACTCATCTCAGACCTTCTCCAGTTGTTGGGAACTAGCTGTGCCACAAACGGTACGCAGCCAGACATATTTATCATATTTTTATGACTGTAATCTGGGGTTTTGTAAAAACACCCCTTTCAGTCCTGCTATGTGGGAGGCGAGACTGTCGTGAGTCATTACTGCTACAACAGCTTGACTCAAACTTCCTCCTTCAGAGTAATCCTCTTGGGCTTTAGGAAAAATTACTGCCAGTCTATCTGCCTGACCCCCCTCACTAGAGCTGACCCCTCACATGGGGCACACACACTTCCTGGAAAGCTGCCAGATATGCAGGCAGGTAGCGGGTCCTGCGTCTTACACACATGTGCTTCTAATGAGGGCCCAGAGTCAGCAGAAACATGCACACTGCCGGTTGGGAGTCTTGCTCAACTTCCTCCTTTCATAATATTTGGAGTTCCCCATCCAGAGGGTGAACTAAAATAAACCCGGCAACACGGCCGGGCTTTGGCCTCGATCCCACACTTCTCTGATCGCCACTTAGTCCTGACAACCAACAGCAGGACAGAAGAGCAAATCCCAAACGTTACAGAAATACAGATTCAGCCATTCTAGAAATAACTCCCATCAGCACACTGTGAGTAACAGCAGTGCTGGTCCCTGTGTCATTGCTACAGAAAGGGCTCTCCTGTCTGAATTCATACCTACTTCAATTAGTTTTGGAGGTTTGTTATCATTAACCAAAGCCTTGGGCAGATGAATTTTAGACCTGCGGTGGAGCTAAGTGGAACGTCATCATAATTACAGCTCAGTCTGAAGGAGCGCGTTACTGTTTCCCCGTGCTGAAAGAGGCATTATAGGGGCTTAAACATGGCTACACATCACCAGCTAGAAGTTAATGCAGAGAGTATCACACACACATCCTCGTGTATAGCTCACTGACCATCAGAAATAATCCCTTAGTTTCAGTGTTAGAGTTCCCAAAGAGGAGAGCAGATTGAGACGAGTTATAACAGGAGTTATTTGATGCTGCAGCTGCAGTATTCCCTCCTGTCCTATCCTGTCCACTCAGTCCTTTCAGCTCTGTTTTATTCACCGGTACACGTGTGATGCATGTCGGGAGGTGCACAAAGAAAGAAGAACTGAAGGTGTTATTTACTGACCCCCCCTGATATTTGCCTCCCATTAGGCCACGCATGGCTGCCTATATAGGTCACAGAGCAGCAGACAATGGCAGACTAGTCCCTCAGCGCAGAGGGCAGCCAGCCTGCCACCATCCTCTGAGACCTCATCACAGCGCAGCCTGCTGCCATCGTCTCTACTACAAACTCGCGCTTTAATCAAGTCTTAGCTGGAGTGAATTTTTCCAAACTTGTTTTACGTCTGAGTTTACTGCAGAGGTGCTGCACCAAGCTGCCCCCCCAACCCCACCCCTGCAGATGTTTAATAAATCCTCAGGAGAATAAAAAGCTCCATCTCAGCGAGACACTACAGGCAAAGACATGTTTGTTTTTGATGCCAGGGAAATTTTAAGCTTCTATAATAGAAAAACTTTGATGAGTGGACACGATGAGCTAACACTTCATTTCTATATGAAAAACAAACACGCTTCAGAATAACCTGCAGTATAAAAGAAGAGCTGCCTTCAGTGATCAGCTGGTTTCCCAGCACACAGCTTTGAAGGTTTTTGGGCTTCTCAATATGGGAATGATCACACAGTCCACTACTCATAGCACATCAGTGCCTTAAATTCCTTTAACACAAGCTACAGTTTATGTTACAGGGAAAATGATGATGGAATTACAGCGCATTAGCCGGACGTGCGCTTACTGCTTGGATAAGGAGCTCCTGACTGCAACAATGGGACTCAGCAGAATCGCTCCAACATGCATGAACACGAGAAGAATGACCCCACCTAGGGTGAGTCCTGCTTTCAGCACTGCTCCTCTGACTGAGACACCCAACCCAGCCCGAGTCCATCTGGAGTCCTCCTTTCTGTTCTGTAGAAGCTGCAGTAGGAGCTTTCACAGTGAAATGAGGAAACAAAGATCAGTATGATCTCTGGTTTTTGCTGCTTTCTGATAAGCTGGTATTATTACGACTCAGTAAACAACCATTAACGGATGCACAGAACTGCAGATGAAAGAGCCATCGGTCCGAAAATATAGATTGCAGGCAGTTCCAGCTCAGACGTCAGAGTTTGTGCAGAAACGGCACATTTCTCAGCTTCATTCTGTCCCACCGCAGCAGTCTGCAGGGAGAAATGCTGCCATGGACACTCTGGAAAAGTACAAGAGCTGACGAAGGTACAGGTGGGCTTCATGCAACTGCTTTATTAAAATAATAACACCACAGCTATACAACCAGGCAGAGTTTGATTCCAATGCTCACTGACAGTCCAGAGACCCACTGCTGTTATCAGAGGAAGTCAGTGCTTAATGGCCAGGCCCAGAGGATAAAAGCATTTATGTGTGGCGGTCTGTCCCAGAACGAACTTCCTCTGTGGTTGCATGGCTTCTATTAGCTAATATGGGTAGTGTGGTCCCAAAGCAGGCTGCCTTTATCACTTACATCTGTCAGATAATGAGTACTTCTACTCCAACACTGAATGTCAGGGTGAGGCTCTACACTGGACCAAGAGAGTGTGCATTTTCCAAGCAGGCAATCTCAGACATTTTTACTTGCAATTAGGGATTTCCTTGAACGAACTTGTGTTTGTAAGTTCACTGTTTGCAGGGATCGGCTTTGTTTGCTGTCAGAGCTATGATGGTGCAGAGGTGCAGTTAAGCAGCGCACCACAGTGAATGAGATGCTGCCATACACACAAAAAATGCGTGGATGGTGTGACGACATTCCCAGCTGATCCTAAAAAACATTCCCAGCAGTCACTCAGTAACTTCCTCCAGTTTTTAACGTTCTCTTTGCTTCACTTCTTGTGTCAGTGTATTTGTAGTCTGTGTGTACGGCTTGTCTCCATGACAACCTCGTTGTGACTTCCTGTTTTATTTTGGTAGCTATTTTTCTTGTCTGCCTTTTCTTCTTTACTTCCTGGTGTTTCCTTGTATTTCCCGATTGTTTCCTCTTCCTGATTACTTTGGTATATTTAGCCTTTTCTTACATGTTGCTGTTACCTGTGTTTCTCAGGTCTTTGCATGCATACCTGCCTCCTGCTTTGTGTCCCGTGATTGGATGCTCACTTTGGCTACAATATCACCCCCCCACCCCATCCCGTGACTGATGCAAAGAGCCACCACGTGTACTGGACACACCCTCTTTTCTCAAATGGTACCTTAAGATTTTGGATGCCTTTCTGGGAAATATCACAGCATGATGGAAAAATGAGCCCAAATGACAGGAATACTAACAATGCTGAAGCTGAGGAGTAAATGCTGCTTTCACCAAAAGAATGAACACACAGTAACATCGAGTTTCTAGAGGAAGGCAAAGATCCGACTGTCAGCACTTATAAAAATCAAACAAACTTCCAGACAGCGTTACAGAGAAAGCGTACATCAGCCCACAGCTGTCGGGATTACTCAGCACAAAGGAAAAAAAGCAGGACCAGATAAATCCTGACTTCAAACCAACAGAAGCAATCTCCCCACAGCAACAGCTCCCATCATCCTTTGAGGCTGTGTGTTTTTGGGTCATGCTGATATAATGCAGCAGATTACAAGATCCAAAGCAGCAGGTCACTCTGATGACTTCAGCCTGGGATGACTGTCACACAGACATGATTAGATTTGACCTCAACATCATCAGCAGCAATGTCTGCCTTAAATATGCACGGCAGGAAAGTGTCCTCAACATCTGCTGCTGCACGCTAAACACCACATCATCTACTGTAATGCAACATTTGTCGAAGTCACAAAGTATCCTAGCTAAAGGACTGTGGACACAGTCAAAGGCATGTGTTTTTGTCACACAGGCACAAAACCTGTGTTCACCGATAAACCCCAGAACAAATCTTTGCTCTCTGGAATAAAAACCCTGCTTTTAACTCTGTAATGAAACTGTCCGTGAGTCACGGCTCATTTAGAGCCATTTAGTCCTCTCAGGTCATCAGCTGCAGATCTTTGAACTGTTCCCAGATCTCAGTGTGCTGACGGTGATCTTAGTTACTGTGGTCCTGTTCATTGGAAAAAGCTATTATTCTTCTCACAGGCTTACACTTAACTGTGTGTGTTTGTGCGCGCGAGCACATCAAGTTTATGTGCAATGAAATGTGTTATATAAATAAAACTGACATTGATGTTTGTCAGGCTGCAGGTATCACAGCAGTGTCGAAAAGTGTCAGAAAGATTCAGTTCAATTATATTTATACAGCACCGAACACAACAACCCTACAGCAATTACAGAGAAAACACAACAATCAGACGACCCCCTATGAGCAGCACTTGGTGACAGTGGGAAGGAAAAACTCCCTTTAACAGGAAGAAACCTCCAGCAGAACCAGGCTCAGGGAGGGGGGGTCATCTGCTGAAACCGGTCGGATGAAACCAATATTCTCTTTACAATAACGGTACTCGCCAATTATGATGTCTGCTGATGGAAAAAGTCATTCCCCCAAGACGCTCCGACATCACTGATTTAATCCAAACGGCAAAGATTTACTCGGTCACAGCAGCTAGTTTTGATTTTATTTGCCATGGTTATATTAAAATTAAAAATTGTGATTGCTTAAGATTTAGTTGTTATTAAGTGGTAGGGTGAGCCAAAACAAAGTGTTCACTGACCGGCTCAACCAGTAGCTGAGCTACAAATACACTGTGTGCTATATTTAAATGTGATTCATGGCTGTTTCACTTAATAAAAGGATGATCCAATATTTGTTTTTAAAGGCTTTATGTGTAGCTTAACACACAAAGCTGTGACAAACCTGCCACAATAAAAGCTGTCTGCATGAGCACCTACAGCGACATCTGCTAAAGGTGCTGAGAAAGGCATCTCTTGAGGAAATGTGAGGTGATGGGACATGTATCACAGGCCAGTACTGCTGGGCTGTATTTGAGCAAGTATACGTGAGAAGATGGTCCCAAGATTAGAAGTCAAAGAGAGTTGCAGTCCCTGTCAGGCAAACAGAAGGTTAGTGGTTCAGGACTGAATCTAAAATCACAAGGCAGAGCAGCCACTTCTCTCAATACAATGTTATTAGTGACTGAAGGCCTGCAGCAAAGAAATGAAGAGCAGCTGCAGGAATGTTGGAATAAAATGCTGGATTTCTGGCAGCAGAACCACTTTCATGCACCGTGTTCTGCATGTTTGATAGTGACTGGACTGAGAAGGGCCTACTTAGATTATTTTATTTGTCAAAAATGCAAAAACAAAGTGTTAGGGAGGTGATGGTCACTCTGAAAAGACTGAAAAAAAGGAATTTATAAACTTTATGTAATAATTAATCAATTTTCAGGTGATCTGGACAGGTGACATTTTCTCTACATAATTGATGCTCACGTTCACTGAATGAAGAAGTCTAAAGTTATGCAAAGATATGTAGAAACTTCCACTGTAAAAATGAAGATGATGTCTCACCTGGAAGAATACTGTGGACAGGTGTGGCGATGTTTATGTCCTGCAGGTGCTCGAGGGTTTCGGTGTGGAAGAGTCGCAGCGTGGAACCAGAGCTGAAGGCGATCCATATGCCGACCCCGGCCACCACCATATGGGACACCACCATGCCCTCATCCTGGTGGGCCTCCAACTGCCGCTGAATATGGGAGGCAGGAGAAGGTGACACAGCAGGTCAGATTCACACGGACTTAAGACTGAGGAGAATATCTGCAGATTACAGGCGCATTCATCATCGAAGGTCATAATTTATTTATTTTTTGTTGCATTTTTGGCCACAGCAGCTTTCATTGATAGTAGAGGGAGACAGAAAACGGGGGGAAGACACACAGGCAAACTGGTGATGGGCCGGGACTCAAACCCGCGCCGCCCGCACCGCAATGCAGCATATGTATGTGGTTGCCTGCTCCACCACTGAGCTACCCAGGCACCCGTGAGGGTCATAATTTAATAGTAACAAGTTCAGAGCTAGCTATCCTGATTAAAGATGACTTGAATGACATCAACAGCCTGTTTTATTATAACATGCATGTATTTCACACATCTCAGCAGGTCAAACCTGTTGTCTGCACTGCACGCCTCTGTCACATGTTGGCTGTGTGACTGTGAGGTGGAGAGAAGCAGCCCACAGACAGTCTGCCTCACACTGCTCAGGCTGCAGCGGCCCACCCATGCACTGTTAGCTGTGCTACGTCTAATTATGCTTTAGGTGTAAAAGGAAGGCTCACAACAGCAAATGAGAACTATTCATCCAACACATTTAGGTTTGTGTGGCAAATCACAAATCTGTTTCATGCACTTTTCCTTAACCCTCGATCTTTGTTTAATTAATAAAGTACAAATTCTTTGTGAGTAGAGACCAATAAACTCCTTCCACCAGCGTGAATTACATAATCTCACCGCGCGCTGCCTGACGTGTGGGCGAGCTTATATTTGGCTAAGGAGAGTCCATTCACAATGTTTCAGCACAGGTTCTGATAAGAAGAAGCATGAAATGCAGATGGACTGCTCTCCGGTCTGTAACCATTGTTGTGATTTTGTTAACGTTTCTAAAAAGCTCAGCACTTCTGCTCTGCCTGACCTTTAGTTACCCCTGTGGACAAACGGTGAGTCTGCAGCGAGGAACGAGAGCGGTACAGGCAGGTGGTCCGACATAATGAGCTTAATGAGGCTAAACTGATTATGAGTGAGTGCATGTCAGAGGAAAGTTACTATTCCTGGATCCGCAGCAGGTGCTTCCATTCCTGGAACCAGACCGGGACACACACGGAGCGCCGTTCATATCCCAGGACTGGGAAGAGAGCAACTTTAACCTGCTGACGAGCCTTCCCACTTTTACTGACATCATTTTAAAATGTTCTCCGTCCTGGAAAAACCTTAGAGTTTGTCACTCCCCCTGTGGTGACCCCACACCACCCATGTGTAATGAATGTACATGTAGCACACTGGATGCAGTCATTTTCCAATATGAAGAACAAAAAAAAGGTTGTATTTATGTTTTGCATCTTTGTCATGTAAGATAATTATAATTATTAAAAATGAATTAAGTTGTAAGTCCTGTTTATGGATCACCTTCATCCACTCTGAAGCCTATCCCAGCTGTCACAGGGCGAGAGGCAGGGAACACCTGTACAGGTCGCCAGCCTGTCACAGGGGACATTCTCACTCACACCTGCGGACAATTTAGAATCACCGATGAACCTAACCCCACTAACTGCATGTCTTTGTACTGGGGGAGGAAACCTGCGAACGCCACGCAGAAAGGCCCGATGGGGGATTCAAACCCAGACCTTCTTGCTGTGAGGCAGCAGTGCTAACCACTACACCACCTGCCCAAGGCTCATTTATATTAATCATTTCTACCTGGAGGTAGTTTTATTTTTCCAGATGGCCTTTTTTAAATTAAGTTGTAGGCGTGCCAAATATTGTTTGGCACGCCTACAACTAAGTTCTTACTTATTTTTAATGTGAACAACTCAAACTCACGTTCCCACAAACATGACAGGATGAGGGAGACTGTAATTTTTGGACTCCTGTATTTGCTGTGTGATGTACACAGGCGGGCTGCGGCAGACACGCAGACAGGAAGGCAGACAGGAAGTGATGTTTACTCCAACGCCATCATAAACAGCGGCCCTGTTTATGATGGCGAGATGGAATGCACTGCAACAAAAGCCAAACAATATCAGACTTACCTCTACTGAGTGTGTGTGGGTGCTGATGATGAAGACCTGTCCACCTGAGGAGGCCCAGAGGTGCTCCTCCACAGCAAGCATGGCCTTCACAGGGAGGACCCCCAGCTTCAGTAACGTGGGGTGGTCGCTGCTCCACAAACCGTCTGTGAGAGCCAACACAACAGTGCAGCAGGTTTAAGAGAGCAAACAAAAGCTCCTCATGCTGCACACACACACGCACACACACACATCCACACACACACACACACATCCACACGCACACAACACACACACACATCCACACACACACACACACACATCCACACACACACGCACACACACACATCCACACACACACACACATATCCACACGCACACACACACACACACATCCACACACACACACACACACACACATCCACACACACACGCACACACACACATCCACACACACACACACACACACATCCACACGCACACACACACACACACATCCACACACACACACACACACACACACACATCCACACACACACACACACACACACATCCACTGAACATAAATGAAACATCATAACATTGTATCCAACCTGCCGTAGGATTTATTGCATTTATTGATTACAGACTATAAACCCAGAGCCATCTTTCTTTTAATTGTTACGAATGGGTCACACTGTACATAAACAGCACAATAACAGTCTGTCTGTCTTCATAAATGTCATCTGTGAAGGTCATCTGCATTTATAACTGCGACTGCTGCTAGAGTGGCCATTGATAGTTTCTACATCGTTCACTCTGAATATAGATGGGCTGTGAAGCATTAGTCAGAGCTGAGCTGAATCCCACACACACCTCCTACACACTCTGTTCTACATGTGCCCGGGCACCTACAGCACCAGCTACTGCAATCAAACACCCCCTGCAGTGGCTTCATACATCAACAGCTCTGTAACGGTTGTGTTCCTTCTGAAGACTTCGGTCATAAACATGTTGGAGAGTCTTTGATGCATTTTGCACATTAAAGAAATCTCCATGTAAACAACAGGAACAGCCTGACACACGTAATTCCAGCGTGCCTCCGCGGGCCCAGATTCCTCGTTCCCTCAGCTGATCGAGGCCAAGATGTGACTGAGGCTGCCTCACCAGTGCTGTTTGTTTACCAGAAGGCACAAAGGCAGCTATTGAAGGGAGAGGCGTTCTTTCAGGTAGTAATGGTACCTCTGAAAGACTGGGGGCTGAAGGAGAAAGGCAGAATTAGCAGTGCCCTGTGTGCTGTATATTACTGTAATAATCACACTATGTAGGTGAGTGTACAGGAGAAAAAAGGAGCTTTAGAGGGAAAGAAAGAGAGCAGTGCCAACTTCCAGGCTTATGTAACTCTGCTAGGTTTCTGCCCACATCTCTTCTTTCCTCAACTGCAGCATTTCCTCATATTAATATCAGCTACAACAAAGTGTATGTGTGAGTGTGTGCGCACAAACACAAACCATCACCGCATACTGAAAGCTCGGGAGCGAACCAATCATTTTTAACGAATGGATGGGAGAACGTAGGTGATGGAGGACAGCAGCATGCTCTGATTGTGACGTGACCTCTGCTGAATCACTGCCTCCCTCTTCCTCCATCTCTCACAGTCACTCACAGAAAACATGACTGTGGCAGAACTAGGCTGACGGGCCGGCTCCACAAACACTGCACCCAGTCTTCCCGTGCAGCCTCAGCACTGACAGCTTTGCTCCCCTCTGATCGGCTGCCAGGTTCATATCAGTGATTATAAACTCATATCTGCCTGTTCTGCGGTTCTCTGGAAGTTCAGCCGTGGGTCTGATTTAAATGCTAATCGCGCACAGGCAGAGCCGGTCACTGCGACAAAGGACTAGAGCAGCATTACAACACGAGCGCAGGGAACAGTTTCCCCACCAATGCACGCAGGGCGAGTCATCATTTTAGCATCAAGCATCACGTTCCTGAGACAGTGGCAGAAATCATACATATGAAACTCTGAGGGCCAGGCTTTCCTTCTGGGAATCCATTTGATACAGCAGAGAAGATGAATGCTAACAAGCAGCTACTTGGACCAGTTCCACCAAAGTTCAGCGCTGCCATACACTGTGCCATCATCTAGTATCTGATGAAGGGAAAAAGGCTGTGTAAGAAAATGAGGTCTAATGAGCAGTCCAAAAAAATTCCTGAGCAGTTACACACATGCTGAGTGTTTCTTCCAGGGAAACTGTAGCATGGCAGCGGGAGGAGTAACAACAGCTTTCCCTGTGTGTTTCTGTCCTCAGGCCATCATCCATATCCTTTCTACCGCTCTGTGCTGCACACAAGCACAGGAACACAGCAAGAATTTATCCTCATCTGAGTTAATACAGGGCGAGGAGAGGAATGAGTAGAGGAGAATAAAACATGCCTCAGTGCGGTGATACAAGAATAACAAGGATTCAGTTTCCTGGTGCTTATGTTTCTCCATGTGATGTGGCAGAAACAGAGACAGAATTAGAAAGAAGCTCCTCTGTTTGCACCATCATGCAGGCAAAACAGAGAGACTGAAAAACTGGAGCTCAGCTCAGAGTGAAGTGTCGGCACTCGTCAGGGAGGGAAGACGTTAAATAGGTCAGTGCTGGAAACAGATCGGTTTCTCCAAGACAACTAAGCAAATGGAAAGAGAATCTGAACACAGAGCAGAGGAGACCCCCTCACATTTCTTCATATAGCCGAGGTTAACATAGTAACGCTGGTACACCGTGCTACAAAGCCAGCCGTTATTCATAAACACAGCCTCACGATTAAGTCGCAAACTTTGAGCCACGGTTCAGCCAACACACCAAATCTAATTACCTCAATCAATGCTTTTGCTCTGTAACAGCACTTTAAGGTCAAAACTGGCCTAATTACAGCTGACTGAGAGTATCAGTAAACATTACAACGGCAAAGTTGGACACAATTTCAAAAGTCTCTGCTACCCTGGTGAACCACACACCTTGTGATCTGGCGTAGACCGCCACGGCGCCGCTGACCAGCCCCGCGTACAGGCAGCACTTCCTGTACACCAGGCTGGTGACCGTGGACTTGTCTGGGGTGAAGAAATGCTGCAGACGTACTTTCTTGGACCGCTGGCTGCTCTTGTACACGATGATGCTAAAAAGGATAACATCCTTATTAAGTCAAAACTCTTGCCTCCAAAATAAGAATATTTAGTAATAACATAGTAGTAACACCATATTCCAAGCTGAGAGTGTTTGTGAGTTCACTTTGTGTGTGTACCTCCCCTCCTCCATGCCCAGACAGACACTGGGGGTCTCAGTGGGCCTCGCTGAGGAAGCATGGCTATTCTCAGGGACGTTTCCACCGTTCTCCTCGACCTGCTCCGCTGGGACGTAGGCCATGCAGAGAATCCGAGACTCCACATTGAAACACTCAGTCACCTTAGGGCTGGAGTTCTGCATGGCCACTATGGCAATCTGTCCCATCTGATTGGTGCAACTTGCAACCTGAACAGAGATAAAGAGACCTTACAGTTTAAGGGATGATTTAGCTTATTTTATAGCTATCAGTATGGAAATAAACCCTAACCCAGATCTGGCAGAGCTGCTTACAAAAAATCGTCACCTAATAATTCGGCCGAACATCAAAAGAAAGCAGAAATACAGCCGAGGATCTTCTGCATGTTACTGAAGATCAAAGTCTAATTAAATAAGTGAAACTAATCCTAAAATGTAAATCTGAAAGTCTTCTATACAGATTATTCCAGCAGCAGTTTATAGATGACCTCACCATGATGATGAATAGTGTTTATATATCTGACAGGCTTCTGATTATTGTGGTTAGCAGAGTCATTGTTTGCTTTTGGAACAAAACTTCAGTTCTGAGGCCGTAACTTCCAAACCCAGACTGACATTTTATACACAGCAGAAACACACCATCTGCTCTGCTAACGGAGAGAAGCTCTCTGCCAGGCTCACTGACAGGTACCTGCCTGCTTACAGGTGTCACCTGCTGAAGATAAGAGGCCTGGAAGCAAATGCTCAAACACACTTACCACCACCTTCTGCTCCAGGACTCAGATTTCAGTGCTGAGGTCAATAAATGTGTTCCTACACGACTACAGGCAGCCTCCATAACCTTGGCACACAGTCTTAGGGTAGGTAAGCCAGCACATTACTTCATTTCTGGAGCATCTGCATAAAAAACTGTCTTACCCAGACACATCCATGGCCCACCACTGGGGTGTCTGCTGTGCTCTCTGTGTTGATATGGGGCTCTGGATTATGAACAGCACACTCCACCTGCCACGAAACAGGGAAAAAATACGAGAGTTTATCTGGTGTCCGGATCAAACTGACTTCTCTTCGAGGTGCTCCTGAAATAACGAGCAGGAATCAGAGTGCTGGTCAGTGCTGAGGTGCAGAGAGCTGTTAAACTGTGGGAGAAAGTGTGTGTCCTGGTGTGCGACCTGTGAATTAGACACAGCTCAGATGACTGACACATTTCCCACCAAAAACCTGGCAATTATAATAAAACTCTGCTCTGATCGGTGTGTTAGCCCTGCGACAGGCTGGTCACCTGTACAGGTGGGCCCTGCCTCTCTCCCTATGACAGCTGGGATTACCTGCTTATATAGTGAAGTATGTGCAGACAAAATCAATCAATCAAAATGCAACAATCACTTGTTACTTTTTCACCGACTGAAACTAAAATGATTAAAATGAAATGAAAAGCTTTTAATCTGCGTGGTGGCTGCTCTGTGGTGTTTGTCCTGATATTCTTACAATGTACAGATGCACCAATGTATGTATATATTTTTATACATTCTATTTTTTGTATATTTTACACATTGTTTATTTTCTGTATATTTCTTGATTATACTAGATTATAATATTTTTATAATATTTTTATTTTTATTTTAGAGAGTTTGATTTTCTGTTGCATGGCACTGAACAGGAGTGGCTCTCCAATCTCACTGTACATCCTGTATAATGACAATAAAGGCATTCTATTCTTCTCTATTCTATTCTCTATTCTCAGATTAGCTCTGCAGGCAATGCTGCAAGAAACAGTGATGCACAAATGTTATATAACATGCAATGAGGTCTGTGGGATCTATGAACCATAGCCCTGAGAGTTTCTTCATAATGCAGCTGGAACCGAGTCACCTACTTCATCGCTGCATCCAATCAGCAAAGTTTAAAGGGAGCAAAGTGCTCACCTTAAACTCTTGCAGTTTTGACATGACCACAGGCATCTGTCGAAGCAGCAGGGGGTGTTTCTGCTTTTTGATCTGATTTCCATCATCCTCTGCAAAGAACCAGCCCTGCATGTTGTCCTCCTCTGACACACAACAGACACACACAACACAGTCCAAGAGGCCACACAGTAAGCATCAGAAACGGTGATACACCTTTCATGTTCTAATACACCTGATCACCTGCCAGGCAGTAACACTTAAATAATCGATCAAAGAGCATACTGTGAATCAATATCATCATGTATAAATGCACACAGAATAAAACAAAGCAGAAATCCACTGCAAGGCAGTTTACTGTACCCAGAGCCAGCTTTGCCATCTGCAAGTTGCTGATCCATGACTGTTTGATGGCTGGGCTGAGAGTGTTGAACACGGCACTGAAGTAAGTGGGTTTACCCGTCCTGCCGAGAGAGAGAGGCCAGAAAAATCCTAAAAATGAGCACTGCTACAGAGCTACGCTTTCCCCGATATCCTCTTAAAATGTATTAGATGATGAGCAAAAACAGACAGAAATCATTGCTCTTACTTACAATCGTGAATGTTAATATTTTACATTAATATTTTAATGAGAGGATAAGAAGACAGTGTCGGCAGGGTGGAGTGGGTGGAGACGAGTGTCAGGGGTGAGAGCAGCCAGAGTGAAAGGGAAGGTTTTCAGGATGGTACTGAGACCTGCTGTGATGGATGGTTTGGAGATGGTGGAGATGGATTAGAAATGAGTCCATCAGAGGAACAGCTCAAAGTTAGAGCAGTGAGGCTGAGATGGTTTGGACATGTGCAGAGGAGGCAGAGTGGATTGGATAAAGGATGATGAAGACGGAGCTGTCAGACAGGAGGAAAAGAAGAAGAGCTCAGAGGAGGCTCATGGATGTAGTGAAGGAGGACATGCAGAGGGTTGGGGTGACAGAGGAGGATGCTGGGATAGGGTGAGATGGAGGAAGATGATCAGCTGTGTTGACTCAGTCTGCAGAGTGAGATAAGAAATAACATCCAATTTGTGCCCAAAACTTCTTTAACAAGATTGTACTCAATGATGTGTCAACAGCGTGGCAGCTGTGGGCCTAAATTAGCATTTACATTTCTCTAAGCAGTATGTTAATGTTTGTCTACTGAACAGCAGGTTTACACTTAAATGCCACATACATCACAGTAAAAGGCTCCTGCCAGGCCTGACGTCTGCAAATGAGTCTCCCTGTTCACTGCTGACAAGAGGACAGACTGAGAGAAATGGATTGGAAATCAATGCCAATTATCACTCCTCCAAGAAGCTTCTGCAGACATTATATATATATTTGCGGATCCTCCTGGGAGCGTGAGGGTTCTGCACAGTATCTTAGCTGTTCCCAGTATTGCGCTCTTCTGGACAGAGATCTCAGATGTCCTTCCTGGGATCTACTGGAGCGACTCTCCCAGTTTGGGGAGACCACTGTTACCTTCACCTCATCCTCTCTAGCTCTTCTCTGAGCCCTTAGTATTTATGATGATACTTTATTGATCCCACAATGGGGAAATTACAGTTAACAGAACACCCATCCAAGAAGACAAACAGAACAAACACGGGGAGATAGGTGAACTGTGGCCATGCTGCCCCCCTTCTGGAGGCGCTGCCATTAAAAAGACAGAAACAATAGTGAAAACATATTGTTTATCCAGCTTCTCGTGTTTCTTCTTGTCCTTCTTGTTGATGTTACCATTGCTTGGTGTTGCTACATCTCTCCTTCTTCCTCTGCTTGTCCACCAAGCTGCTGGTTAGCCATCACCAGTTTGTCCATCTGTATCTGGAAGTCCCACAGGATCTTAGCTCTGTCATTCTCTACCACCCATGTCCCATTTTGACCTGCTATGATGCCTGACAGGAGCTTCCATGTTGTGCTGAGGCAGGTTATTGACCATGATATCTCCCCTCTGACCTGACGTCCCGGCTCCCCCTTGCTGTAGCACTTGTGTTGTACCTCGTCAGTCTCGAGTTGCTCCTAGCACGTGTTGGAACACTGAGCTACGAGATGTTTTGGTGTCAGTCTGGATGTTGGGTCCAATCTGTAGGTCCTACATCCTTTTCAGGTAGCCCCTTTCACTGGGGTTGCATATGTAGTAGCAACAGTGCTGTATTCTTGTTCCAACAGCATCACTCCTGTCACTGTGTGATGGTGAGACATGTTGTGTTTTGCTGCTGAGAGATCAGGGAGGAATCAGAGAGTACAGCTGTGTTTCCAAACAGGGATAATCTCAGCAGCTAAATGTAGTCGGGATGAACGATGGAGTAAGGAAAAGGGAAAGCCAAAAAGCAGTCATGGTCACAGGGAATGTGAAAAAGTCAAAACAAGGTGCACCCTTGGGAGACCACGTGCAGACTATAACAGAGTGTAGATGTATGACATGAACATTTGTATTCAGCAGCAGCTGGGCAGACTGTGGCTGCCAACACTGATGCACATTTCCTCTAGTGTGACTCATGCCTCAGATTAGAGCTGCTGGAGAAACCTGTTTATCCAAATGTGCTCTAATACTCTCTTCTAAAGCCAAATGTATACAGAGAGGCTGGGAGGACAGACGGGGAAAAGCAGGGTAAAGGGGGATAAAGGCCAACCTAGGATAAACATGAACCTTTGGGGGGTATGGAGGACCGAGACAGGACAGTGTTGTATGTGCTGTCAGTCTGAAGCTAAAAATGGGTGTAAAAACACAGACTTGTCTTGTTTGCCAGGCAGCTGGAGTTGGATCCTACACCGGTCAGCTGCCCTGATCTCCTCCTCCTTCTTCAGTATCAGCCTCTGGAGTCCTGAGACCCAGTCTTGGGCCACTGTGGGATTTACATTCTGAGAGAGGAGGAGACAAAGGCAGAGAGCCATGATAGAACATGTGTGAGAGAAAGAGAAGGAATGGGAACAACAATGAATGAATCCATTACATCATCAATAAATCATAACATCACTTATTTAGAGCATTAGTGTGATTCAAGTTAAAAATGAAAGCTGTTCCTAAGAGGATCTGCTGCTGATACTGTTATAGTTCTGCACTGAATTAAACCAAAGCAGAAAGCAGCTGTCACTCTAATGTAATCTGATATGCTGTTATTGTTATTGCAACTTTTGAGACATCTACTTTCTAATTTTTGTTGACACTTGCTCGAGGAGACATACATCATTATTAGCATTATTTCATTTCACTGAATCAACTATAAATGTTGTCTCTCCCTACATGTCTCCTAAATTATTAAAGCAAACTTTATTACAGTGGCCCATAACAAGATGACCTAAAATACTAACATCATCAGCAACAGGCCAAGAGCAAGATTCAAGCTGCAAGAGGAAGTAACAGGAAATTTAGCCTTAAAGTGACATCTTGGCTTGAAAGAAGAACCTTTTAGTGCACACGCATGATTGGAAATGTCTCAGCATCATTTACGAGGTCATCCTCTTTCTTCCCCCTGCATCAGTGTCCAAGCCCCCCAATGCTCTGACACGTCTCTGAGAGATCCTACCAGCAAAACACGCACACACACACACACACACACACACACACACACACACACACACACGCACACACACAGTGTGTGCGTGTGTGTGCGTGCAGCTACATGATATGACAGGTCTGAACAGTGCAGATCTGCCCACACTGGTACATTCCACTGCTTAAACATCACATCATGCAGCTACAGAGCAAACCGGTCCTCGTGGACATGTGAGGGGAAACTTAATGAGAATGATTTTGCTGAGTGCATGTCGACTTCTGACAGCCTTCCAAGAGTATTAATAGAAAGCAAATCCAAAAGGGGCCAAATGTTCAGTCAAAATAACATATTCAATCTTTCCCTAAAATGTCACGACTTTACCTTTGAGATGCAGATATTTCTCCAGCTGAATTTCTTTGAGACATAATTAACGATGTCATACATCATCAGTACCTGGTAGTTTCCTTTGAGGCTGCCAATCATGGTGGAGATCTGGTTGACCAGGCTGAGATCATGGATTAGATTCTGCAGATCCTGGTACAGCTGGCCAGGGCCCATATACAGCTTGTCTATACAGAAACACATTTTCAGTTGTTTAATTCACAACTTTTACAAATGAAAAGCAATAAAAGTGAACAGTGCTGAATGCCCCAAACTTTAAATGACTCGCAGCATTTGAGCCCCAGTCCCAGCCTGGCAGTGACTTACAATCCCAAATAAAAGTGCTTTAAACTGCAGACAGCATGCCTGACAGAAAGCTGGATCTGCAAACATTGAGTGAAGCAACTCTGATAAGAGAGCAGTTCAAAATATCGTCTTCCCACAGGGAGTGGTGACAGCTCTGCAAACATGGCAGTAATTCTCCTCTCTGTGAACCAGCCAGTGTGAGCTTCAGGAGCCACACACCTAATGCTGCATGTCAGTGCAAATCATCCTTTCTGTTCCTCCCTGCTCTATGTCCCTGCTCTATATTCCCACTCTACATTCCTGCTCTATGTCCCCGCACTCTGTTCCCCATTCTGTGTCCCTGCTCTATATACCCGCTCTATGTCCCTGCTATGTCACTGCTCTATATTCCCACTCTACATTCCTGCTCTATGTCCCCGCACTCTGTTCCCCATTCTGTGTCCCTGCTCTATGTTCCTGCTCTATGTCCCAGCTCTATGTCCCTGCTCAATATTCCCGCTCTATGTCCCTGCTATGTCACTGCTCTATATTCTTGCTCTATGTCCCCGCTCTATATTCCCGCTCTATGTCCCTGCTCTATTTCCCTGCTCTATATTCCTGTTCTATGTCCCTGCTCTATGTCCCAGCTCTATATTCCTGCTCTATATCCCCGCTCTATGTCACTGCTCTATTTCCCTGCTCTATGTCCCTGCTCCATGTCCCCACTCTATGCTCCTGCTCTATATTCCCGCTCTATGTCCCCGCTTTATGGTCCTGCTCTATGTCCCTGCTCTATATTCTGTTCTATGTCACTGCTCTATTTCCCCGCTCTATATTCCTGCTCTATGTCCCAGCTCTATGTCCCCGTCTATGTCCCTGCTCTATGTTCCCGCTCTATGTCCCTGCTCCATGTTCCCGCTCTATATTCCTGCTCTATGTTCCCGCTCTATGTCCCTGCTCTATAGTCCTGCTCCATGTCCCTGCTCTATGTTCCTGCTCTATATCCCCGCTCTATGTCCCTGCTCTATATTCCCGCTCTATATTCCCCGGTCTATGTCCCCGCTGTACGTCCCTGCTCTATGTGGTCTGAGATGGATCTCCAGCTACCTCACTGCCCCTCATTTTTTTGGCTCTGCTCTAAAATAAATAAGTAAATAAAAATAGAGGTTAATAATCTTGTGTGGTGAGAGAAATTACTGTTCATCATCAGAAAACAACATAAAACAGTGCTACACAGACTGCATCAAAGGTCTGGCCTCCATCGCTCTCTCTGACACATGAAGTCAGCTGATCGAGGCTCAGTCGTGGAGAACAGAGAACACGGGGAAAATACTTCAATAGTCCTCCACCAACAAATGACTGAGGGCTTTTTTCAAATGGCTCATTTAAGGAGGACTGTAGGGTTTCAGACTGCAATGAGTGGATGTATGTAAGTGAGCAAAGAGTTAAACTGAGTCTTGGAGATCCAAATGCCCTCAGCTCTGTTTGCTTCTCTTATTCTCGTCTTTCATCCTCTTCTACAATAGTCACTAAGTTTGACTCCAACTCCGACTCCATGGTAACCCAGCCTGGTTCCCTCCTGAAGGTCTCAGTGACGGGGCATTCGGGGGAAATCT
This sequence comes from Archocentrus centrarchus, assembly GCF_007364275.1. Classification (NCBI taxonomy): domain Eukaryota; kingdom Metazoa; phylum Chordata; class Actinopteri; order Cichliformes; family Cichlidae; genus Archocentrus; species Archocentrus centrarchus. The sequence continues at coordinate 28,807,372 of NC_044367.1, read as the reverse complement.
TACCCCTGTTTGTGCATTCGTTGGTGGTCTCTGTAAGAATGACTCTAAAATGTTTCCTTCTCAGTTTGCCTACAAGAGGCTATTCAAATACAGCCATCTTTACACATGCATGAGTACAACTGCCTCCTCCTGCAGTGTACACCGGTTTTTGGTTTCACTCATGTTTTCATGCCCTCCTCATTGATTGTTTTTACACCACTAGATCAAATCATAGTGATCAGACAATATGTTCATTATGTTAATTTACTTAAACCATTAATAATATCAAATGAGGAATCTGCTGTTTTTGTCACTCTGTGTCTTTGAACCCTGCGACGCTTTGGGCTGAACTCAGGTCAGGACAGGAGCCCTGAATAAACCTCTATGATGTCATGTTAAGAGAAAATGCTGCTACAACAGTTCATCCTCAGATACAGATCTCTGGTAAAACTGCTCATTATTGTAGAAGGACGTTCCTGAAAGCAGAACATGAACTGAACTACAGCTTTGTCCGTGCTTTGACTTTAAATGCATTCTGAATATGAAGTCTTTATAATTACTGCTAATTAGCCCTATAATCTGCATATGTACAAAAAGCTTAAATACTATCATATAAAATTATAACTCCAAACACCATCTATACCATCTTTTGCTGTGCATTATTTAATCCTAGAAATAAAAAGACCCAGTGAAGAATATAATCCCATCACAGAAGTGACCATTCCCACAGACCAGACTGGCTCTGTGTAACCCATTCCAAACTGGGTCCAACTTCGTGAATGGCTCTTTGTGAGAGTGCCAACTGCTCAGACTTTTCAAACAAAACCATCCTGGGAGCATCTTCACAAGCAGGACAGTCACCCCAGCAATTACACACTTCCTAAAAACAAACACTATATCGACAAATTACACACTGGCTGTGAGAGCTGCAGGATAACGTAACTCTAAATGACCAGTTTGCATGGTGGTCTAATTGTAGTGCAGCACAGGGAAGAGATGAACTAAGCAGAGAGACATGAAAAAGATGACATCATAGCTGGAGTCCCTTCACTGCAGGCTGATCACCGAGCTGCACACAGAGGGCTGAGAAAACAGTCGTTTCCACTCCTTAAGAGCTGGACAACACACACACACACACACACACACACACACACACACACACACACACACACACACACGCACACAAAAACACACACGCACACACACACTCACACACACACCAAGTTAGTCTGTAAAACTACATCATAGCACGGAGACTGAGTTTAGTCAGTGTGTTAATGTTAACTAATGTAGATAATCATCATCTTCATTACATCTCATTCAACTGCTGTTAGTAAGAATATGAAGAGTGTATCCACTCATGTATCAATCACAGGATAAGCTGAGTCTTTGAGGCTGCCTGGTTAAACCCTACAGTCAGGACAGATGTTCCTCAGGTCTGCTTGTGCCATCTGTTACATGCACTCTTATCCAGTAGCTCATTAAAAGTTTCAGGGAGGCAGCTGATGTGAAGCAGGCCAGTGGAGAGCAGCTTAAACACAGGCACAAAGTGAAAGGACATAAATAACAGATGAAGGAAAGAGGATTTTATCAAAGATCAATGAGACAATGTGACACCTGCTGGGAACCGACTGAATATTAGGTCAACGTGTGTGTGACCTGGAGAGTCGGGGAGCTCTGGAGTGCAGTGTGTAATTAGTGGCAGTAATTACAGCCCAGTGAAAGAGTGAGCCTTTGACCTCTGCTTCTTAAAACTTTTGACAGACCCGGGAAAATCCTTCATCATCGCACTCACCGGCTCAGCAACACAGCGGGCAACCATAACTCTGGCAAATTTAAACACAAAACGAATCCTAAAATAAAAACTGCAGCGCTGCTGCCACAAAATCACACACTGTATTTATGCCTCTTGTTTGTCTGATCTGGACCTTTAAAGTGGCTGAGCAGCTGTCTGTGACGGGGGAACCTAGTGGAAAGACTGAACTCACCGGAGCCGGCGGCCAGCAGAGCCGAGGACTGCCGAAGGAAAAAAACACACATGTGCTGGCTGAGAAATAAATATTTCCATTGATTTTTTAAAGAAATGGTGACAATTTATAACTCAGTCTAAGCCTGAACCCTATGTCAGAGTCTCAAATCCACGCGTCAGAGCCAACCCTCAACTTTATACATTTTTGTCTGCTCCCACTTTACAGAGAAACAAAGAAGCTGATGTTAAAGTGCGTCGTACTTGGCTTAGCGCTGATCACCACTTTCTCCCCCGAATGAGGGAAGCGGCTGTGGTCCACCATGTCCTCGCTGGATCCGAACTCAAGCACCTCCACGAAGCTCAAAGGCACGCTCCACTTTAGGAGGAACTTCTGGTCATATGGGACATTTCCACTCCCACTCCCACTGCCATCCTGACATCTGAAAAAGAAACGATGAAACCTGCGTGAAACAGTGGCTTTGCTTCATGATGTTGGGGCCTCTTTGGTGGGGTTGCAGGACACAAGTCCTACATGATGCAAAGGCATGAAAAGAGAAACAGTAACAGTAACAGTAATGTGGAGGAGCAGATAAGGGAACGACACTCACTTAGGACACACAATTTAGCACACAAAGCATCAGGTAAAGGTAAAGGGTGGTGCCTGGGTGGATACAGAACACCTCCTCTGTTCTCACACAGGCAGGTAGTTGAAGACCGAGTTTTACACTCTCACCTGCAGCTCTGCTGGATAAAAAGCTTCAGGGCTGAACTGGCTTCAGTTAAACAGCGACGCACAGTGAGAACAGATGGTCCAAATCCAGAGCCTAGCTGTGGTATGCTTTATTTCAGTTTGGCTTTAGTTTAGTTTTTAGTTTTACTCTAAGCTCAGAGAAGAGAAGAGGCCAATAAATGAACACACTCATCGGTGTGTTATTACATTTGTAAAATGGTGCAGAGATGATAGGATTTTACACCGATGCATAAGTTAAAGGGAGGGGAGAGAACAGGTCCGGGTTGTGGTCACTCTTACCGGATGTTGGGCGTGGCACACATCAGCACATCGTTGAGCAGGAACAGGCGTCGCTCCTTGGTTTTGATGATTTCACCACGCTCGTTGTAGACTGTTTCCACCATGTCGTCTGAGCGGATCAAGTAGCGGCTGCCGTTACTTAGAAGCTAATGGCAGAGATGATAAGTTAGATTAATACTGTGTGAATGCACAGTGAAGGTCTCTGAGGAAAGGTGTAGTTTAGGAGGGAATGCAGACCAACACAGCTGGTTCTCGTATTTCAGCTGGCATTATTGGCTCATTTCCCCACGTTTCCTCTCTGCTGTGAAACGTCTCATTTTGAACAACGGTCATAAATACCTACCAGCAGCAGCTATGAGTTCCTCATAGCCTTTATATGCTCAGTCTGCCCCACGCAGGGCATTCTGCAATCATGTTTGTGCACAGATGCCAGAGTGGGTGGCTGAAGATAGACCAATAATTATACCTTGGGGAAAGCTGGTGTTTTGTGCACATGTTGTGCTAAGCCATGCGCTAAAAATATGGCATTCATTCAGGAGAATACTTGGTGGAAATTGTGAAGCTCCAGTGTCTGATGGCCGCCCACACTGGGACAGAGAGAAATGTCACAGCATATGCTAAAAGAATCAGACGCCCAGGAGTGGCTGCAGTTATGCTTCAAACTACAAACGTGTGCACACAGCATCCCGAGAGAAGAGCGCACACCTTGTTGAGGTAGCGTTCGTTCATGGCCTTTGCGATGTGCCGGATCTCACAGCGCTGGTCGGCTTCTCTCTTCCTTTCATTGAGCTTCTCAGCCAGAGTCTCCAATTCGGTCAGGGCCATCTGCAGGGGCAGGCGGTCTGAGTGACCCACCGGTGTGTTCTTCAGCATGTCCTGATGAGGATGACAGAAACACAGCCAATCATTTACTGATGATCCACCCTCTAAAACAGCCAGCCCCTGTACGACTCTCAATCTGCAGAACAGTGTCCTTTCCTCCTCTTCCATTTTCCTACATTTATATTGCACACATCCACATGAATGATGAGGATTTAAGAATTAATGCAGATCCCTGACATGAATTATCAAGCCGTTTTAAACTGCTGTACACTTAACAAAGAAAGGAACCCAGTGTCCCACATTTTTCTACAGCAGACATTAATATAAATATGCCAGGGCAAAGGAAAGCACGTCTCCACAGAGCAACTCCCCTGCCTCCCTTTGAGTCAGAGCTTTGAAAAACAAAGTGCTCAGATTTATGAATATGGCACGCCCTCTGCTGGCGAACGCACAAACAACACTGCCCTCTGCACACTGCATTTGACCATAAAGGAGGTTAAAATGTGAGATTATTATACCTGTAGAAGCAAAATGAACTGAGGGAATCTCTGTATGGGCTTCATCATCAGCCCATACAGAGTCATCCGGTCACAGCTGGTTTCCTGACGATGCTGTGGGTGAGAAGAAGGGTTACCATCTGTTTTAATGCAAATAGCTGCCTTTAATATCAGCAATATGGCAAAACTGAATAAATAGTAAAAGCTGTAGACTCTTCTCATCACATTAATGTGTTTGTCTCAAACCTTGAGGAATTCCAGGAAAGCAGGTTTGGAGGCGCACGTCTTCCTCACGACCGCCATTGCAGTGCTGAAGTTATTCACATACTCACTGTAGGCGTCCAGCACCATGGACTTTGAAAACTGGACATAAACACAGATGTTTCAGCACAATGAGTACTGACATGTACTGCAGTACTGGGTATAATCCAAATCTATATACATGTATACACAGCAGCATCACAAATTAAATCTTAAATTAACATGCCTATTTTACATTCATACTATTTATAAATGCATATATACTATGTGCAGTTATACACATATCAAAGACATGTTTAAATCTTTAATATTAACATCTACAAACTATAATAATGCTCAATGATGCTGTGTTTATCATATAAACATAAAGACTGACATTTATCAAGATCGACTGAATACTTCAGCTCATCTGTAAAGATGCTGTAATGAGTCGTTGAGATGGAAACAGGTCCTTTGCTCCATCCAAACACAGACACAGACACACACAGGTGGGATCCACAGCATTTAAAGAAACAGTGGGTGCAGCTCCATTAACTGGGTGACAGTGAGCTAAACCTCATCACTGGATGGAGCAGCAGTATCTGAAGCTCACTGAAAGCAGCAGGTCATTCACTCGAAGCACTTTTATATAATCTGTTTGCATGTCTGCACGTCACACCAATATAGTTTGATGCAGTTTATCTGCAAATACAGAGGCAGAGTGTGTTTTTTAGTGTTCGTCCAGGATGAATTTCATGACAGTTGGCTCAGAGGCCGGGAAAAGGAAGAACACAGACGTGGACCCCATCCTTTCAAACTGTGTGACAGGATGCTGGTGTTGGCGGAGGATTCACCCTTCGAGTGCCTTTCTAGGTCTGTTTTAGCAGCCGGGTGGCAGAGGAGAGAGAACTTTTAGCTCCAGTGTTATTTGGGTAAAATAATCTTTTCCTGTGAGCTCACATCTTTGTATTTGATTCTATAAATGCTGCGTGCACTAAGGCAAAGGAAAAGGTCCAAATAAAAGCTTTTCCTGTGACGTCCTGCTGGTCTGTTATTTGAACTGTGGGACGGGTCCAATGCTGCTCTAATGGTGGATTTCAAACACATGGAAGTGGTGAACAGGACTGGAGCTCTTTTGTTCTGTAGAGCCTTAGCTAACAGATAAAGTAAGGATAGAGTCCACACTATAAGAGAACACAGTGGGTGGGGCTCTGTGTCTCTGTAAGATAGCCTGCGCTGCAGCATAAAGGCAATGCTGAAAATAAAACTCTGCTTACCGAAGCTACGAAGACATCTCCAATCATCTCCAGGCTGTCCCACTCAGCCACACGGCTTGCCAGGGCGATCTGGAACAGGAAGTGGCACTGCAGGATCTCACGCACACGATAGAAAGTCATCTTCAGTTTCCTGTCACTCAGCAGTCTGGGCTCAATCTGGGACAGGGGCTTCTCATATTGCTAATAAAGGAGACGATATGATCTGTAATAAGATACACTTAAAATCAAAATTGGCAATTGCTGCAACTGTACTTGCATACCTCTAAAATCCTCTTGAGCGCATCAAGATAATTCTTCTCACTTTCCAGTATCGACCCCAGAATGCATCGTCTCACCAGCTGTGGAAACAGAGGTTTCCTTTACCAGCTGATTCAAAGTGTTCCACAAATGTTCCACAAATCATGATCAACATTAGCGGGAGGGTTAATTACCTGTTGCTGTGAAAGACCCTCCGGTGCTGGACACAGTACAGGCTCAACATTAAAACAGTCCACCTCAATGAAGAGTCTAGACTCCTCATCCTCGAAACAGGCTGACTTCTCTAAAAGATTAGAAAAACCCAGAAATGAAAACATGTCTTTGAGTTGCAGTTGAAGCTCAGCTGTATTTTTGGGATGACACACCGTGACAGAATGACTTGGTTTTGATGAAAGAGCGTCCTTTCTTCACTGCAGCTTTGGTTTTCTCAAGTCCATCTTTGGTCCCTTCCTTGGCTGCTTTCACCAGCTTTTGCATCTTTGATGAGACAAAATACTCCATTACTAATGTTTCAAGAGTAACAGAAAGTATTTTTACTCCAAGTTTAGTTTAGTCTGTCTAAACCTACAGCTAAAAGGCGACTGAGTGGATCTACCCAGGACAGGAGCAGTGTTAGAGCAGGGATGAAGACATCAGAGGAGCAGAGCAGACCACAGAATACAGAAACTGGGACATCAGCTAAAACGATGCATTTATGCAAACACTCTGAGACAGGTTTGAATGTCACAGACACTTTCTGTGGTCTGTATGATACAAAGTTTCGACTGCTTTGAAGCTGAAATAAGAAATCTGTTGCTGGTGTCTCAGTTTACTGAAGAATAAACAAATGCTACTTTGAAACAGTTTCCAACCCCCAACACACGAGCACACAGTCACACAGGTCAGTGTGGCAGAAAGGGATGCAAAGGAACTGCTCACACCACCACCACCATCACCATCACCACCACCACCACCATCCCATCACCATCACCACCACCATCACCACCATCACATCACCATCACATCACCACCATCACCATCACCACCACCACCATCACCACCATCACCATCACATCACCACCATCACCATCACCACCACCACCATCACATCACCATCACATCACCACCATCACCATCACCACCACCACCATCACCACCATCACCATCACATCACCACCATCACCATCACCACCACCACCACCACCATCACCACCATCACCATCACATCACCACCATCACCATCACCACCACCACCACCACCACCACCATCACCACCACCATCACATCACCACCATCACCATCACCACCACCACCACCATCACATCACCACCATCACCACCACCACCACCACCACCACCATCACCACCACCACCACCACCACCATCACCACCACCATCACATCACCACCATCACCATCACCACCACCACCACCATCACATCACCACCATCACCACCACCATCACCACCATCACATCACCACCATCACCACCATCACCACCATCCCATCACCATCACCACCATCACATCACCACCATCACCATCACATCACCACCATCACATCACCACCATCACCACCATCACATCACATCACCACCATCACTACCACCACTCCCACCACCACCACCATCACCACCATCACCATCACCACCATCACCACCACCACCATCACCACCACCCACCATCACCATCACCACCATCACATCACATCACCACCATCACCACCATCACCATCACCACCACCACCATCACCACCACCATCACCATCACCACCACCATCACTATCACCACCACTCCCACTCCCAGGTCATTCAGGTCAGAGCAGGATGAAGGTGCCGAGTCAGAGACAAGACGCCCAGAGTGGGGTTAGGCAGACTGAGTGTGAAGGGTTGGGACTACTTTATCTAGCACAAACACATGAGGGGAGCCTCAGCTAGTTTACCTTTTGCTCGTGTTTCTGTTTTAACTGCTGCAGCTCTACCGTTCCCACTGTATTTGCCATTAGATCTTTCATCTTTTTCTCATAGTGTTCTTTCAAGCGTGTCAGATCTTGAGAGAGCTAAACAAAAGCAGAGCAAGCGTTACTGGTTATGGTTTTGGAATGAGCTCGCACCTCAGAGTCCCACCAAATTCGCTTTAATGTCAGCGTGATGGTCTTAAATAAAGTGATTCTGAATTCTCAAAACCACAAACCAAAACATCCCAGAGTGCAGGAAGCTGACTACAAGCCAGACTATCCACTTTCAGATGTGCAGAAATAAACAGGCTGCATCAAATGCACAAAGTGTGCATCGCTGTAAACGTGAAAGAATGAGCAACAAAAAGATTTTCAACCCAGAAATGTAAAGTACACTTTCATAAACTATATGAAAGACACACTATATCATCTCCTCTGCATGAAAGTGGCTGTGCAGAGGAAATAAGTGCATTTTTTAACAGGCTGAAATGTAACTGCTATACACACATGGGTCTTCCTCTGGGGCGGCTTTCCTCTCATGAAGGCATGGGGCAGGCCATTCTCAGGGCGACCCTCCCCATCACTGGCTTCATCATAGCTTTCAAACTCACTGGAGCTCCAGCCATTGTCAAGGGAGCTGTTGCAGCCACCCTCTTCACCGAGCTCCACATCGTCATAGATCATCTCATCTGGATCTACATGAATGAGAAGGACTTACAGTAATACGGTGACTTAGAAACACCGCAGTTCAATTAATATTAATATTAATGATGATTATTAACACTTTGATCAACAAACAGGTCAAACAGTGGTGCTTCTGAGCCTAAATAAGTCAAATACAGGTTTAAAAAGACACAAAGCTAAAGTGAAGCGGGCGGCTCTGCTTCAGGCTAAAAACAGGAAGCTTCATACTGACCGAGTGGAGTGTGAGAATGAGAAACTGAGTTCACAAACCTGTGTTGGAGTCAGAGTTTTCTCTCGGCACGTCATCATAAATCACCTCATCTGGATCTGAAGAACATAACAAACATTTGCATCATTTTTACACATCGCATAACACGGTCGTTCACACAACAGCCATGATGCGACCCAGGGGAGACCTTAAAGAAAGGCACATACAAGGCTGTGCTTCCTCAAAAGAACAAGGAAGGAAGTGTTTGGGAATTCAGTTGTGTCAAAAGAACTTTTTAAAAAGATAACAGTATCCTGCAGGCATGCCCTGAGAGTGCAGTAACTCGGATTTCTTTCCTTACTTTCCATCCATGCTGTGTTGGCAGGATCTGATGCCCATTTTGCCAAAGCGTCCTCTTCTCTAATGGGTGGATACTCGTCACTGAAAACACTTGAGACACATTCAAAAACACATTTTAAGTCTACAAATATGGATTTTCACTCTCAGTCTACAGTCGTGAGGCCAGGAAATGATTATTTCACGTTCACAGTAAGATGCTGAGCTATGCATTACCACTGTCGTAGGGCTGGGAGTCATTTACATGACATACTAATCAAACCCTGTAAATGCACTCGGTGTTCAGCATAAACAGGATGTGTAGTGTGGGACTCACCTGTCAGCACAGGTGAGTCCAGTCACAGCCGGTGTCACTGCAGGAGGAACGGGACAAACGTTACACACAGCACAGCCCAAAACAACACGGATACTACTAAAAGCATGGTGGGAATTCTGCAGCAATTATTTTCCTAATAAAATTTACCATCATTGATATTTTTATGAAATCAGCACACTGCACGTCACATTAACTTTTCACACACGCCACCAGGGGTCACTGATAATTCTGTGCAAAATTTAATCTGGATTTTTTTTTACTGTAAATGTGCTTCCATAAAACTTAATTGGAAGTCTGATAGAAATTCCTTCTGTGTGCTTCTGTTTTCCTTGGATCGTGTCATAACTGCAGCTAAATGGCTTCACTATGTGCATCACAGGCTTTTATCAGAAGGCTGTGACAAAAACAAAACTGCAACTACATTATTACACTTTCTAAAATCTTAAAAACAAAAGTCTTTCAGCATGGTGTGACCTTGCTGAGATAATTACACAGTAATTAAGCTCCTGGGACTGCCAGGCCGCAAGCTTGGACTCAGTTACTGCAAGATTTCAGGGAAACCGGAAAATCCTCACAGCCAGCACAGATCTTTGGGGAGGGCTAAATTTAGTCCCTACTTCCTTGTGGCAAGGCTTCAGGAAAAACAGGAGAAAGAAGAAAGGACAGGGGACAGAAGCAGCTGAGACAGCGTTTCTACAGATCTCAGCTCAGAGCTGAACAGCAGCTTCACGGCTCGGGAGCGTTCGGTTATGGATATTTCAAAATGAACCTTGATCAGGATTTCAGCCTTAAATTAACAGCGTTTCTTCCCCCGGTGCTTGTCCTATTTACCATCTTCATCTACGGAGAGATGTCGTATGATGACGGGTGTGGTGTAAGCTGGTGTGATGAGCGGTACACCAGAGGGGGTTGCATAGCCACATGGCACAGGCACCGAGTATCCTGAAGTGTTGCCAGCAGGGCTGCTGTGGGGGTCCTGGCCTTCTCCCTCTCCTTCCTTGAGCTCAACTGGTGAGGGGGTGGAAGAGGCGGGGCCATGCTGCTGGAAGGAAGTGATGTCAATCACAGAGTAGGGGTTGACTTTGCCCTGGGGGGGGGAACTGGGGTCGATCTGTGGAGGGTGAGCGTCACTGATGGATACACTCTGGACTTTGCTGCCTGCTGAGGGAACGATTACACGTTATTACAAATATAATTACATTTAGAAGTGCTGCACCACAAGTCATTGATCTGAATATATACGTACTAGACGACTATAGACATTAAAAATGAGTGTCTGTATGCACTTCATTTATTATTTATACACCCACATTCACCAGACACTTCATTAGGTACACCCTGCTAGTATCAGTTTGACCCCTTTTGCCTTCAGAGCTGCATTAATTCTTCATGGCATAGAGTGCTGGAAACAGAGAGTTTGGTTCATATTGTCATGATAGCATCACAGTTGCTGCAGATGCATTGGCTGCATCCATGATGTGAAGCTCCTGTTCCACCACATCCCAAAGGTGCTGTATTGGACTGAGACCTGGTGACTGTGGAGGCCGTCGGAGTGCAGTGAACTCACCGTGACTGAGACAGTCTGAGCTTTGTGCCATTATCCTGCTGGAAGCAGCCATCAGTCGATGGTACAGGGATGGACATGGTCAGATAGGCGGTGGCGTTTAAATGACGCTCAGCTAAGGAGCCCAAAGTGTGCCAAGGAAACATCCCTGCACCATCACATCATCACCATCAGCCTGAACAGCTGATACAGGGTGGGATGGATCCATGCTTACATGCTGTTTACAGCAAATTCTGACCCTACAATCTGAAAGTCAGCAAAAATCAAAACTCATCAGACTAGGACATCTTCTGTAGTGTGAGCCCGTGTGAACTGCAGCCACAGGTTCCTGTTCTTAGCTGACAGGAGCAGCACCTGGTGGGATTTCCTGCAGGGTTGAGGTCTGTATACCTCAGGTGTGACTTAGTGCTGCCTTCCTATCAGCTTGAAGCAGTCTGGCCTTTCTCCTCTGACATCTGGCATCAACGAGACATTTTCTCCCAGAGCAGGTCGTTTACTAATGGGAGGGTTGGTGGTTTGATCCCTGGCTCCTCTAGTCTGCATATCAAAGTATCCTGAACCCAGAGCTGCCCCCGATGCATCCACTGGAGTCTGAGTTAATGTTAGACTTAAAAAGTGCTTCGAGTGTAAGTTCCAGTGCAGCTCACTGGATGTTTCCTCTTTCTCAGACCGTTCTCTGTAAACCGGTGAGATGGTCGTGTGGAAAGATGCCAGCAGATCAGCAGATCTGAACACCCAAAGAAGCACGCCACCTTCAAAGTCACTTCCATCACTGTGCTCAGTTTAAACTTCAGCAGGTCATCTTTACCATGTCTACATCACTGAATGCACTGAGCTGCTGCTGTGCAGATATTTGTGTTGATGAGCAGTTGAATGTATGTACCTAATAAAGTGGCTGTATATTATTTTACCAATTATTCATATTTGTGTAAAAGTGGATCTTTTCTCTGCTCTCTAAACTCTGTTTTCTCATCTGATGCAGTTTCAGACGCTCACACTGGGGTCACTTTCCCAAACTGTGGCTGTTCTGGTTTTTATGGGCTTTGGTTTGAACCACCTGTTAAGGTTGAGACATTAATGGGGGAACACGAGCTACACTAAAAGACTGATCTCGCATCCCTTCTGAGGGCAGATGATGCAGTGGGAGCATCTCTTCACTACAAAACTTCAGAATGAGTGAGAATAAGCAGAGCCAAACTGCTGCTGCTGCTGTCACACCTTTCAGTGATAAAAGCCAGGACATCTCCAGCTACAGGCAGCCAGATATACAAGGTGCCATGAGAGACTGCCCCGCTTTATGATCTCACTTTAGCTTGAGCTGAAGGGGCGGGATCAGAGCCAGATAAGGTACACAGAACATGACGGGGGAATGCAGAGAATTTCTGTCACTGCCAAAAAAAACCCCCAAACTATACTGGAGGCATTGTTTGATTTCCAAGCACAACTTCAGCTGGAAGGACTCTCTGTCCTAGGGAAAGGCTGAAATGGGTCCAAACACCCTCACGCGCCTGCAGCCAACAATAAGATGTCATCACTTCTAGACTGCATACCTGCTGTTCCAGGATGTGTCTCTTTGTCATCATCCAGGGGAGGGGCTGGAGGTGGAGGTGGTGGTAAATCTTTCTCCCTGTCATCAGTCCCATCAGCAGCAGATGTCCCTTCAGCTTTTGCTGCTACACCACCTGCTGTGGCCACTGTTCCATCTGCTGCTGATGGAGCTGTGTTGGAAGGTGCTGGGGAGTCTCCAATGGGGAGAAGGCTGTTTACAGTACAGTCTGTGCTCTGATCCCTACTGACGGGAGCCAGAGGCGTCACGAGTGCAGGAGGTGGGCAAGCAGCCTCAGGGATGTCATCACCACTGTCATCGAAATCAAAGGGCTCCCCCTCATCTTCATCACCTGCCAACACTGGACAGAAACATTTCAGAAACATTAATATTTAGATTGAGAGAATACACACAGAAGAGCTGAGTGGTTGTTACTACTGTGCTAGCTATCCCTTTATTATCTTATTAATATGCATAACTCTGAGGTGACAGACACACTAATCATACAAAAATGCAAATGGTAGAACAATGCCGAGTTTACCAGTGTGACCTAAACACTTTTTGGCTGCATGATAATCAACAGTAGCAATATTTAAAGTAGTATTTTAACATCTGGAGCACGGTGGGCGGTGCTGAAGGCGTCCTGGAGCTCTGACAGAAGAGGCTGGAATCACTGCTTTACAGGCCTGACAGACATTTACAGGACTGAGCCTCATACAGACTTCTAATTAAGGGTGGGGTTAACTTTCTTACACAACTTTTTACATCGAGGATTGGCACCAAAGCAGCACGTGCACTGCTTTTACAGCAAAAACAAACTAGGGCAGACCTACAACACATAGCTTCACATCAGAGCGCTGAGCTGACAGAGACAGGAAGGGAACTACAAATATCTTTCCACTTTCCACACTGCAATTAGGCCAGCAGGAAAGAGAGCCGTTCCTCCCTTCAGTGAGGACCACAGCCTGACTTTATGCATTATTTCTGATCTGATGAATAAAATGTGGGCCTGAGTGGGCCAAAGTTTTAGGAATGCACAGCCTCAAACTTCATTAGCGGGCTTCATGATCTGGTCCTAAGATGGATAAAGACAGCACGTGGGGTTCAATAACTGGAGCAGTGAGAGAAAAAGAGTTGGTGAGAGTATTAGGTAATAATTTAACAGGCTTCGCGGAGCCTTTACCTCTGCTGAGGAATGAGAGCCAGCATCCTGAAGGATTTCTGAGAATGATACTCCACCTCACTATCACAGCGCTGCTCTTGAATACCACACATTCTTTGTGATCACAGCCGGCTCGGCTCACAGTCTGAAGTTTTAGCTCACTCAGATCAATGCTCATCATTTCCTGTGTGACACGCACACCCCCACAGCTGGGAGAGCGTTAGACTGAAGATCTAAAGGTCCCTGATTCGATCCCGGGTTTCAGCATGTTCGCTGTCTTTGCCGACCCCGGTCGTGCCTCCTCTCGCTCCCTGACACTATTTTATTCGATGCTGTCTTCATGTTAAATTTCCCACATTTACACTGATTTCTTTAATCAGTGTGTGGTTATTGTTTCCACACACAGTTCACCGGTGCAGCACCTCCAGGCTATGACCAGGCAAGGCCTGAAACCTCCTATTGCAAACTCCATTATTTTGAAGTGCACAGCTCCATTCACCTCAGGCTTTGACAGGTACTTGTTCCACCTCCTCAGTGTGTGAGAGAACAGTCTGTGATTAATGCTTCAGGTCAACTTTGTGAACCCATGTCCACCTGCACTGGACACTCGCTGACGGTGCAAAGAGCGAGCCTGGGAACAGAGATGCTATCTGTCTTTTTTCCATCTTTGTGGGACGCGGTGAAAAGGCACAGATGCCCTGCTAACAGCCTTTGGAAATAATGGAAAGTAGGATGTATGCTCGCATGCTAATAATTACATGAATTTGCATTTTGGTTTCCTCGCTGTGACATCAAAGTGAAACACTCCACTGTGCCAGAGTGGACTTCATTTGATTGGATTTTGCTGGAGCATTAATCATGACTGGCTGTTCAATAGTACATCTGCAACTGTGGGCAGAGGAGGTCACTGATAGCTGCGCACCGAGTGGGCATGCATGTCAACAGCTTAATTACAGACTGTACAGACACACGTGATAATCATCAGACTTCAGCTCCTCTAATTTCCTAAACGGGAAATAAAATCTCTGCTTTAGAGTGTTTCCTTCAACTTTCTGGTCCAGTAAAAATGCAAAAATCATGGAGATATAGATGCAAATGTGACAAGGATGCTAGCTGTGGTATCTATTTTCAATTCACACTGACAATATGGACGCTGTTCTGAGGACCCCTCAGCTCCATAATGGTCTACTCAAAGGAGTCCCTGCTTCTGCATTCGCCCCAGCAACAAAGCGAGCGACCGGCCAGCTGGAGACGAAGCATTTCTGCGGCCTGCGTCTGTCCCCCGAGGCTTTGTGAGTCTGTGTGTGTGTGCTGCTCCATCGGTATTCTGCCTCATACTGAAGCACATTGTCTGCTATTCACAGCAGCGCAGCACATTTCACTCTCCTTACTCCCTCATTCCTCTGCCCACACACTCGACAGCAGCAGAGGAGCGGAGGAGAGGAATCTGTGTTGTTTACAGCTTCAGCAACCAATCATCCAATCATAAAATGACCTCCAGAAGTTTTCAGGTGATTCTACTGACCAAAAACTTTCATCTATTTAAAATAAAGTTTCCACATTTAGTTTAAAGTGGACGTGTTTATTCATTTTCTGTCATATATGAACTATGACAGCTGAGAGGCAAAGATCTGTTTTTTCCCCTTGGATCTCCATGATGTCAAAGAGAAGGGATATCCTCAATATGGTCAAACCTCTGCCTGTAACAACAGAAGCCCCACCCACCTGCCTTTCAAACCGTCTGTTTACAAGGGACAGCCAATCAGAAAGAAGCTGGCTAATGGGGGTGAATGCTACAGAGGATAAAAGGAAAGGAGGCAGGACATGATGAACAATTACTATTTTAAACTGTAAATGATGAACAAAGAATAAAAAATGGAGCTAATAATAAACACATCAGACTCACTTCAAAGGCCCAAAAGGTTTAAAGTAACTAATGTTTTACTTCAGATTAATCTGAATTTATCACTGAATGATCAAAGTATACTAAACATTACTAAAATAGTGATAACAGTTTAATAAAGAGTTCAAATCCAAAGACATTTGAAGACCAACTGAGACGTGGAAACGGCAGAAACCACATCCATTATTAGCCATTATTAGCACCACAGTCAAAGCAGCTGAGCTAACCAGGACCTTCCACCATGTTTAGCAGTTTGCTTCATAAAAGAAGTGGAGCCATGCAGATCACATATGAAGGACAGAGATTTGTTGACTTTACTTTCAGGAGGCGGGGGAGGAAAGTCGTCCATGTCCATGCTTACGGCTCTTCTCCTGCTAAAGCTCTTCAGACAGCAGCATGCAGGGCATCAGCTACACCAACACGCATTCCTAAAGGAAAAAGGACAAATGTCATAAAAGGTTTATGTAAGCACATTTGATACAAACTATTTCCAAATGAATTAAGCAAAAAAAGGACGAGTCAGGCGTTTGTGGCTCAGCGTGTGTGAGCCACTCAGTCCACAAAAGGCCAAACACTTGTTATTCAATGTGACTTAATGAAAGCAGCGGACGCAGCGTGGTTGTGTTGTCGTGGTGTCGTACCTTTTGTCTCAACATCTGATTGTGAACCAAAGCTAATTCAGAGGAAGTGAAAAGAAAAGAAGCTGCTGTAGAGCTCCCGGGGAGGGCTGACACCAGCATGTGTTAGTGTGCCATATACGCTGAAGGTGGGTGTGTGTAACATCAGCATGTACGCTGCCTCAGCTGCCACGGTCGCACCCTGCTGAGAGTCCTTCATGGGGCTGTGCAGCTAAAACAAAGTTCATTCAGATCAGGATGTTTAGACCTGAACTCAGAGCACATTCAGAGAACATCAGCAGATCCTTTCTTTGGTGTGCAAACACCATCACAATACTTCGAGCCAGTCCAGAAAAAAGTTCTCATGTTGATCAAACAAGTTACTTTAATGCTACAGGGTATGAAACACATGCTGCCCAAGCAGGCTATCACATGTCTGAGGAGTCAGTGTGCAGAGGTCAGTTATGGCCTCAAAGAGCAATTAGCAACATTCTGGTCCAGACAGATTTTATTAGCATGCTGAGGCAGGAGACCTCTGGACCTGCATGGGCATGAGAGGCATCACATTCCTCAGGAACACTCCGTTTGCTGACGTGCAACTTTGATCCAAAGGGGACAGTTTCTGTCCGACGTCGCTACCAGCAAGTTAGGATATTTCCAGACATCCTGAGCGCACTAATGTGCACAAGCACAGATGACAGTGTCATGACATCACGCTATGGCATAAAGCAGCCATTGTTGTGGTGTGTGTGTGCACCATTCTCTATCCATACATCCATCTCCACAGACAGCACAAGTTCACAGCAGTCCGCATCTGACTAAGACTGAAGAACAGAAAACAAGGACAGCTCACTCTGACTGTCAAAGATGGTTTTGTCTAGAAATCATGTGAAATCCTCTGCTGGATTCACTGGGCACAAAGCCACATACAGGGCTAGTGTGGCTAACAGTGCTAACAGAGACAGGTAGACTGAGCCTGAGGAGATACCAGCCTTCATAACAGAGAGGAGTGCACAGAAGCAGCATTAATAGATTTACATCTTTAGGCTGTCCGGTATTCATCATGAAATGGCCGAGACCCAAGTCTCAAGTTTCAGTAGCATCAGGCAGGTTAAGTCCTCCAGCGTGACCAAAGTGAAAAAGACTAAAACTAAGGATGCTTTGAGAGTCCACTCTGCCTTCAGTTTGTCTCATTTCAGCAAACTAAAATGTTTCAGTGTGTTTAGTCCACTATAATAACCCTGCTGTGAGCTGGTTGAAGCAGGTAACTACATGACCAGCGTGCCTATAGCCGGCACATTTTAAAGTGAGGGACTGTCAGCCTAACCCAAACAGCAGCTTCAAAGGGTGACTCATCTCTCCCGGTGTAAGCATTGTTCCAGGTTTAGGAAAGCAGGAAAAGGATGGAAAGGAGAGGAAAAGAACCAAAACATGTTCTTCTTGATCCAGAGGCCCAGGAGAGAGAAAAATACATAAAAAAAAAAATCTGTTTTGTGACTGAAACAGTTTCTTTTCTCGTGTTTCTGTTGTAATATCCACGAGTGAAGCTGCAGAAATAAAACCTTTCTCACCCCTCTTTGAAAGCAGGCTGCAGATTCCTGCATTCCTCTCTGCTCCTAAAATTACTCCAATTCGGCCTTTTTACTTGCTTTTGGAAGAAAACTAAACACATTTCCAAATTATATCCTGCTCTGCTTGTGGCGTAGCGTGACTTCAGATGTGGTCTTCACCAAACGAGCACCTGTCTCACCCTGTGAGGATGACCTATACCTGACAAAAACACTCCTGCAAACAGAAACCACTGGGAGTCTGCAACAGAAGCAGGCAGCTGAGCATGTGTAGCAAATATATTCATTTTTAATTGTGCTTCTGTTTAGTGTTTACTTAAAAGGCACTGTATTACTGACATATCTAAGAGCAATGATTTAAGACAGAGAGGAAGACAGCAGAAAGGTAAAATCATCTCCACAGTTGATGATTCACTCAGCTGAGCGTGTCATTACATGCTGGGATGAATGAGCAATGCTCTGCACACAGGAAAACACTCACACGGCTTGCAGTGTAATGCAGACAATTTGCTCACCTGTGTGTTCCTAATAACCCACATATGCTAAATAAGAAACAACACGTGTGTGTCAACAGAACCCCAAGTGTAGAGGATTCACTGTGACCCATGTTCAGTCAAACAGGACTGATGTCTACAATGTTGCAAAGTTCTTGATCTTTAATCGAGGGATTATTATAGATTACTGTAATATTTTACTTCCTTACTGGGACACTGGGTTTTGTTTTAGTCACATGCTAAACAGGCACATTTTTAGAAACTAGAAGTTGATACAAATTAAGTATGTTCATGCTGATGTTGCAGTTTTTCCATTAAAACTTGTTTCAAGCAGGTGGAAATCCCACCCTGCTCCACAGATGGGCTGAGAGAATACATCAAGTTTGTATTCATTCAGAAAGATGCACAAGTGCCACATGGTACCGAATTCGAAGATGATGGAGCAGGCTTGCTTTTAAACATCACTTTATTGTAAGTTTCCTTGTTTCCAAGTAGGATTTAAATAAAACACTGAACTCTCCAAGCTCTCTGCCCCAAACACCTCACCATTCATGCTGAGAGCTAAAGCTTAGCAAGAGGTCTTCAGCCGGGTCTTCTAGTGGACACTTACTGACATTCCACACACAAGCTGAAAGTCATAAAGAAAGGCCCAGGGGAGTGGGTGCTCTGCTGTGAGTGTTTGTCTTTGGCTCTGCAGCTCTTCACTGGGCAGAGCGTCCTTCTGTTAGGATGACATCAATCAAATGTGTTCTGCCTGCAGAGTGGACGATAGTCTTTACAGAGCACTGTAATGTGTTTGTGGGGGAGTTCGGGGGAGGACTGCAGCATGCTTTCCATAATCAGACTTCAGGAGCTAAGCAGTAAGAGCACTGCTATGAATGGATCAGAGTTTTGTAGACCGCTGGGACACACATCCTTTGCATTCTCATTAAAACAGTTTTAACAGAGCGTACTGATTTTTGTGCAGCACGGTAACAAAGTGATGTGCATCCAGTGGTTGTCTGCTGTGTGTGTTGGCTAACAGGATCGGCACTGCAACTGACAGCATGGTTTCTGGGCCAGCCAGCCTTGACAACACACCCCACCCTTCACCGCCCACCCCGACCACAAACTGGGTGGGCACAAGAGCTGACTTAACTGTCTTCCTTCAAAAGGAGGAATTCTGACTCTCGGCCAGTGGGAGCTTCAGATGACATCTGCAAAGGACCAAAGGAAATCAGAGCCACATATATCACTACCACAGTAAAGCAAGAGTCCTCCTTATTGTTCCAGTGGCAACAAAAGTCTCGCAGTGCAGTGTTTACTCCTCTCCAATTAATACAACCTCCCCTCAGAACACTGATAAACCCCTCCAGGATTACTCTGCTGTTCCCCATCAGCTACGTATAGCTATAAATGTAACGACAGTTGATTATAGGGAATGCACATCAATAATCAGATGCACAGGGCTGATTACAGGCATGATCTATCAGCATCTATCAACATCTGCATTCAGCTACAAACACTGAAGCCTTGTAAACTCAATGTGGTCCATACTAACCTACCACTGTGATGTGGGTACAGATCACATTACCCCACAGTATACCCATAATGATGTACTACTCTGTAATGTAGTATGTATGAGGCAGATTCTGTTTTTAATCATATGAAAGGCAAACACTGACGTGACCCTGCCAGCCTGGGAATCACTGGACACAATAAAAGACGAGGGCTCCATAATATTTCAAACGTGGTGCCCATTTGATGACTGCAAAGTCTTGGCTGTCACTCCTAAGTGTCTCCACCCACCCAGTGAGCCACACCAAAGCTCCGAGAAGCCAACATGTCACCAGGAACACACTATTTAGTGAGTGGTGATGAGCAGCGGAGAAGCAGCCGCTCTAAAGCGCTTTTGTTAACTGGCTGGATTTCAGCTCTGAAGGAATTTTAATGTGAATAGAGCGACTCAATCAGATTACAATAAATGACCACAGGAAACCACACCATTCTCCATCATCAGACTAGCTGCTTATGCGCTGACTTGAAAAGGGTGGAAACCGTTTTTGAAGAAAACATTACCAGCGACTCTTAGCTTTACTCATCCTCAGGCAGCCTGCAGAGTCCTGAGCTTCAGCTCCATTCAGACAGCACAGTGCTGTCAGGCACAGGATGGTAACTGTGTTGTTCTTGGATCAGTCTCTAAATTTACACGTTCCCAGCTTCCAAACAAGCATGTGGTGCGTTCATTTTCTCTGGTCCATCTGCACGAGAGCAGCGGCCTTCCTTTCCCAGCTGTTGCTGAACTATGCTGCTAATCCACGTCTTAGCTCGGGGGATGTTTGGCCGAGTGGTGGGTGGACAGTGACTCCATAACCGCCTTTCTAAAAATGAATGGTATGCTCTCTGCACAGCCATTGTGTACTCTGGCACCCCGAGCTCAGTCATGGTAAACAGCAGGCGTTTCCACGAGCTGGAAAAGCAGAGTTAGTCGCTGCCCTGTCACAGTTAACGAGACAGCATGTCCTGGTATTTCTCCAGTAAAATGCACCTGTGTTCACATATACTGAACTCTGGCTTTACCCTGTGTTTTCACGTTGGTGACGAAAGTATTGAGGAGCTGTTATAACAGGCTTTGAACAGGCGACAGTGCAACACACAAAGGATCCTACATGATGCACATTAAGTGACCACAGTCAGTGTGAGCACAGAAACAAACAGACTCTGTGGGCAGCTTCTCGGGGCGCTGTTGCACTGATGGAGCTATTAAGCATCTGTATTTACAGCCAGGCCACTCTGATGATTTGCTAAACAAATCACCAGCAGAGACTTCTGTGTGCAAGCATGTGCATGTGTGACCCTTTAAATCTTCCACCGCACCCTTGTAGTGGCAGAATGAGCTGGACATGCGCGACACCAGACAATTCAAGTGGTGATCAAAGCATTCTTTGTATTTAACACATCTTTTAGAGGCTTTCCACAGATTAGTGGATTCCTTGTTGTAGTGCAGGTAGCCACCTACTAAAGGGAAACAGTCCAATAAAACTGAGGTTTTATGACCTGCGCAGACCACCTTCCACTTGACTGGAGCCGTGCGGTGCTCGCTGAGGAATGCTATGCATGACTACTTGAATTTGTAGCCGCTGCAGCTCAGGAAGTTTTGTCCAGCTACCAGTGATTTCAGGTGAGTGTCAAGTCCGCAGGTGATGTTTGTGTCAATAAAGCTTAAGTTTATTATCAGTGTTGTAAACCTTACGAGTAACCAAATCAGCAAAAAGATACCATGTAGGGTGTTCAGAAAAGGAAGTCTATCAAAGTGTCGCATAATAAGAAAAACCTGATGAAATATGTTTGAATTCTTAAACAAAGAAGCAGAAAAACTTCATTCCTGAACTTAAAGCAGCTGATTTCCGGATTAGGATGCATTAATGCTCATAAAGCAGATAAAAACTGAGCGTTAGTGATTGTGTTACTGCAGGTATCTGACAGGGTGGCATCTTCACGGTAAGAGAGACGCCACGTTATAGCCACACATACACTGTGTCACAGTGGGAAACACATTTACGAGACTCTTATAAATTAAAGAGACATTTTACATGTTCCTGACACACACTTAGCCCAACATGACTTCACATAAAACTAAGTTATTAACACAGATTTGTATTCAAAGCTTTGTGAAAACCCTAGAAAAGACCTCCACTCACCATTTTGTGACTTGTTCCCGGATGAACTTCTTTATCCTTCACAGCAGCTGCTAAACGAAAAACAACTCAAATCTATCAAACATCCACTTTTCGCCCTTTTTGCTTCGCTCCCTTCGGTGCAAGCTGACCCCATCCATGAAAACCCTCCTCCCATCCTTTCAGACGCTGATTGGCCACTGTGGGGACACCGCAAGCTGTGATTGGCTGTACGGAACGTCAATCAAACTTCCGCCGTCTTCTCCTGTAGGATTTATCGGAGAGGAGTTCCAGCACAGTGACCACGTGACATATGAGGTGGCTCCGTTCTTAACAGCTGTCCGGAGGTGATGTTGGAGGAAGTTTCTGCTTTATCCCCTAAAAGCTGGATCTCAAAGGCCGCGCAGGTGATTTTAAACATGATGAGGAGGCCAGACTGTTACATTTGCTACTTCAGGTGTGTTTGAGAGGAGAGAGAGCACAGCAGAGCAAAGAGGCAAAGCTGTAAGAAGTAACTCCGGGACTTTCCCGGCTGAACTTCAGTTTTCCGGTAGTGTATCCTTTAAAAATGGCGACTTTTCACGAGAGATTTTTCTGTTTTATATCACGTTTCTCCGACCAGAGTGCAGACAGAAAAACAGTGGCTCCTATTCTGCCACCTACAGGCAGATCCGCAGTTGCACACTCACAGTCCACGTAAGGCCCTCCTCAGGTCTCTGTACTTCCTCACACCTTTCCCACCTAAAAGACAGGAGCAGGAGGCAACAGGTGTATGACAGAATCAGACAGCCTTGCCTCTGAGCAAGCATTTTGAAGGCCTATCACTGGAGGTCCTTTTTTTTTAATCATCTGAGTGTTGAGTGTAAGTAACAACTTATAAAATACAAAAACACTATATTGTTTCAGGTGTGCCGTGGCCCCCCCCATACATCACAGTTAAAAACACCCACAGAGGATACACCTGTGCAGCTTCACCCTCTCTCATCTCTTCTCCAGGTACACTCACGGGTGGAGAGGAGATGAGGAGGCACAGGGATGGGCACAGGGATGGGCCTGCACAGGGATGGGCCTGGGCCCATCCCTGTGCAGGTGGGTTCACAGCTTCCTGACCAGCAGACCACAGGTGGTACGAGTGGGTCACCTCACCTCATCCTCCCTCACCCTCAACACTGGATCCCCCCAAGGCTGTGTGCTCAGCCCTCTGCTGTACTCACTGTACACCCATGACTGCGAGGCCACGTCAGAGTCCAACGTCATCATCAAGTTTGCTGACGACACTGCTGTTGTGGGACTAATCTCCCACAATGAGGAGACAGCCTACAGGAGAGAGGTCTCCCGCCTGGAGAACTGGTGCCAGGAGAACCACCTCCTGCTCAACGTCAGCAAAACAAAGGAACTGATCGTGGACTTCAGCAGGAAGCAGCAGAGGGACTACCATCCACTTGTCATCAGTGGTGCTGAGGTGGAAAGAGTGGACACTTTCAAATACCTGGGAGTGACCATCTCACAGGACCTGTCCTGGACTCATCACATAAACATCACTGTGAAGAAGGCCAGACAGCGTCTCTACCTCCTCAGGCGGCTGAGAGACTTCAAGCTCCCACTCAAGGTGCTCAGGAACTTTTACACCTGCACCATCGAGAGCATCATGCGTGGGAACATCACCACCTGGATGGGAAACTGCACCAAGCAGGACTTCATGGCCCTAAAAAGGGTGGTTCGTTCAGCTGAACGGACCATCAGAACCACCCTCCCCAACCTGCAGGACATTTACACCAAGCAGTGCAGGCTGAGGGCCATGAAGATCCTAAAACAGCCCAGCCACCCCGGACACTCTCTCTTCTCCCTGCTCCCATCAGGCCGGCGTTACCGCTGCCTGAGGGCTAAGACTGAAAGGTTGAAGAAGAGTTTTTACCCACAAGCCATCCGTCTGCTCAACTCTGAGCCCTAACTGGACCATTATTGCACAATGTAAATATTATAATTTATAAAAGTGTGTATAGTGTATAGTATATAGAGTATAGTGTATAGTGTGAATTACTTTTTTTAATTTTTATTCTTCTTATTTATATGTGTGTGTATATATGGTTGCAGGTACAAAATACATTTCACTGTGCATTGTACTGTGTATAACTGTGCATGTGACAAATAAACACTATCTTAAATCTTAAATCTTAAACTGAAAAATGAAAGAGGCCAAAGAGATGCAATAAGTGAGAAAACAATTTATTTTAGTTGTTTAAGTGAAAGCTTAGTCCAACACACACACAGAACATTGAACAGTTTGGTTTATGGCACTGAATTCACAGGAGACCTTCAACATGTTCCGTGTTCCTTCTATAATTTTATAAACTAATTCAATCCAACAAGATTCTCATTAAGCACGAGTCATGGTGTGAAAAGCAGATACATTTTAAATGGACTCTACTTGATTGTAACTTCAAAGCAGTGAATTAATTTCAGCACGCTGTGTTTCAGAGGGTCCTCATCAGACATGTGAGGCACAGCAGGCAGCCAATCAGGCTCCAGTTATTTGTTCAGGCTGAAACAAAGAGGCTCATTTGCACCTTCTAGATGCACAATTTGGTCATAAGTTAAATATTACTGGTAACATTAAGATGTAAAAAAGTACAGAATATAAACACAGTTAATTAGAAATGAGAGTAACGCTGTTAAAGTGAAGCTGAGTGTTTGCAGCAGGCAAACAAAATACTCCCCATGGCAGAGATATGACACCCCCCCGCCCCCCTAAACACACTTCTGCTTCAGTTCAAACCGTACAACCACAATACACCACGGCCTGTAAACACTAGTTCAGTATTTTTACACCACATCTCCATCTGTGACAATGACGCCTTTGTGAGCTTCCCTCCATCCACCAGCTCAGTGTAAGGCCTCCTCTGACACCGCCATGAGAAACGCTTCCCTCTGTGCTGATTCACAGTCCAAACACACCAATCTAATAAATTCAGAGCGTAACCCATAAGACTGCACTCTTAAACATAATCCAGTTTTACCCTGCTCAGTCAGTGGAGCTGACACAGGGTCCATTCTTGAGTTTAATGGTGAAAGGTTTGATTTCCACTCAGTGAGGAAACCATCTCTCTGCCGCCCCACAGCACATCTCCAGGCACAGCTCACACTCCCTTTAATGGAGACCAAGTTTCACGTTCAATAGCGACACACTAGAAACTGCTGCGGGTAGGCAAAGATAGTCACTCCCAAAGCAAACTTAGATACTGCACATATACAGTATTAAGAATTTTTTGCATTCTGGTCTTTATCTCTAAGCAGATTTTCATCTCATTAAAGCTGTGGTTGATTATGTTAATGACTTTGAATCCTATGAGAAGCTCTCACATCCTTTATACTGTTAAAACAGGAAACTATCCCTTTAAAAGTACATATTTATAACAGTGTTTCCATGAAATCTCACCATCAAACACTCTTTGCTGCAGCGATAGCACTTATGTGTACAGTCAACCATAAAGTCCCATAAAAACTAATAAGAGATTACATTTGCTTTAATCTTAGTAAATGAAAACTGCCTGAAAGTAAAGTGTGGTGGAAGATCATGCTGCACACTATTATCATTGCACCAGATGATCATATGTAAAGTCTTTTTACAGAGCGAGGGCGTCACAGTCCAAAGATATAAAGAAGTCTCAATGTGATAAAAATAACTTTTACAAACAGCCATCTATCAAAGGCCAGCTCACACATCTCAAATAAAAAAGAGGCATCACTGAGATAATCGACTCTGTGATTCTCCTTAGCTGACGTGGGGTTTTCCAGGAACCTCAGACTGACGGTCGGTGGTGCCATTCAGTGGTACCGCCTTGTTGCCAAAGTTCCAGTCCACAGGATTAAGAAGCTGCAGTGTCTTCTTGTGGGTCCATATGGGGTTGATGATAAATGTGAGCAGAGCGAGGCCAGTGAAGAAGAGTATTAGCTGGGGCAGGGGTACGTGGGACCAGAGCTCTCCCCGGTGGGTCAAGGTTACCCACCACATGTAATAAGTGAGCACCATGCGACAGTGAAACATGTGAATCATCACCCACTGGTTGGCTCTCCAGAACAGAGTGCGTGCCCAGCCGGTCTGTCAGGAGAGAGAGACACAATCATGTCAGTCACTCGTTTTTATTCTGCATTCACACAAATCTGTGAATGAACCTGGAAGCAGGAGGGACACAAACATGTGGCTCCAGTTTGTCTTCTTGGTTTGGTTTTAATTTGATGAACTTCCTCTTTCTAAGAAGTCTAAAACTGATCTGAAACTGTGCAGATAATCAGACCAAAGGGGAACTAAAACTTAGAGATCAAGAAACAGGTCGAGCCAACACATGAGATACTACAAGCAAAGCTGGGACTCACTGTACTTACCAAAGATAGTCTCTCTTTGGTAAGTACAGATAAAGCCACCAATGTGCTACAGTACAGGCTGCCTGGAGCATGTGATGACGGGTACTTGCACTTAACATAAGACACTAAAGGCCCATACCTTGAGCAACATCCAGGATATACAGGTGAATGGGGTGCTCATCTCCAGCAGGAGTGTAACCATGGGCAGGAAGTGGCCCAGGGAATCCCACACCACTGCCCCGACATATCCCGACAGGGCGAAGAAATGGTGCGTGGCCAGTGGCAGGTCGAATGACCAAAACACCACACTGGAGGCGTGAAGTGCCACATTCTCAAAAGCAAAAAATCCCGTGGCTGTGAGGACGTTAAACCATGACCAGTCTTCCTGGCCCCTCACTTTGTCTCTGGTTATTGACGAGTCCTCAGTCAGGGCTCGCAGACCTGCCGCTGTACTCTGGATGCCAAACACGGCCCGGGTGGCAGCCAGGTTCCAAAAAACCTTTTCCTTTGCTGGCAGGGATTTGTAGGTCCGGCACAGAGCCGCAGACACGAGGTGGGAGAAGAGGAATACTGCAGTATAGAAGCCAAAGCCGAGGCCAATAAGCTGGAGGCGACAGTCCCATGAGAAGTATTCCTCACTGGGCTGGGACAGAGGGCTGGGGTGCTGCTCGGAGGACATGGCGTCTGACGGAGGATTAATGAACCTGCGCGGGCCGAGGCTCACCTGGAGGCGGAGCTGCGAGGAGCATAGTGTGCGGCTCACCTGCGAAACCAAACACAGACAACACACCATCCATCAGTGCTCTGCTGAGGCTGCGAACAAGCCCCATCAATACTGCTATTTTCATGGAAACGCTGTTCGAGGCCAGCCTCTTCTTCCAACATCCCTAAACTTTTATTCTTCGAAACAGGAACCAAAGTTTCAGCAACACAAAAATCACACTCAAGACACACTAACAAAATATTCAGTCTGACGCAGTTATAAACTCACACCGTAACGTACCGGACAGAAGCGGTTCCGCCGGGTAACGCAGCCCTCAGCGACCCGCAGCACCCAAACAGGAAGACTCACATCATGCGACTCCAATTTGGTCATATGACGTCCCCACAGGAAATCACGCCTTGTTAGACTTTGCAGAAATCCCATTGGTCAGCGCCGCTCAGAGGCTGAATGCCATTGGCCATCTCTAATTTACATTTTCTGTCCGGAAACACTGTAACAACGCTAGAGAACAGGAAGTCTACACTGACTGTATTTAGACTGTTTTTCTGTTTTCAATCAATTTTTAAAAATGACATAAATATTAAGGATTTTCTCTAAAAATCGTTCGAAGTTTCAGTTGCAGCACCACCTAAACCAGCAGCCAGAGTTATATAAGGTCTCTTTAATATTTATATGAATATCTTTTAATTACTACCAGATTACTGCAGGAGAAGAAACTGCAAGACTGAATGATTAAAAATCTCAACAAATGGTGAAATGAATAAATAATGAATAATAAATAATGTGTTATTAGAACATGGCGCATACCTGTATGTGTCCAGCAGAGGGAGCCGTTGCACCGTGAGAGTGAAATCGCGCTGGTTTGGGGCATCTGTGCGCTGAAGGACTGATTTATTTGATTTCATTTTATTATTATTGTGAAACATTTGCTGAGTGGGATGAATAGAACCTGTATTGTCAACCACGTGTAAGTGAAAGGACAAACCTTCAGTGTTCTTCTCTCAAAGGATTGCCATCTTTTTCATCGTCCTCTCACCTTCATGGGTGAGACAAATGACCGTTTCTGTTTACCTCACAGAGACCTTGTAGGTGGAAATGTTGCAGTAAGGAAAATGTTTGCATTGCGAGGTCTTTGAAACATTTGGACTGTGATCATCAGTTTAAGCAGAGTTATGATCTACTGTAACAGTGATCATGTTCTTGCACACAGCTCTGCACCCTGCCACTGGACTCACCATCACTGTTTAAGTCATTCTGTTGTGCTGTCAGTCTAAAATTGAATGCTGAATATGAATCTTACTGTATATGACACTAGATATGACTGGTGGGGGATGGTGGTACAGTGGTTAGCACTGTTGCCTCATAGTAAGAAGGTCCTGGGTTTGAATCCGGGCTGGGGCACCTCTCTCCGGTTAAGTCCAAAGACATGCATGGGGATGGTTAATTGTTGGTTCTAAATTGGCCATAGGTGTGAATGTGAGCTCGAGAGATTGTCATTCACTCTGTGTGGCAGCGCAGCACCTGTGCAGCTCTCGCCCTGGGACACCTGGGATGGGTGCCGGCTCCCCTCCGACCCTGGACTGGGTGAGCAGAAGAAAAGTGATGGATGGGAAGCTGATGCACACTAATTGCTTTTGTTAGATATGAAAAAAAGTTCATTGAGTTTATTCTACTGATATAAATGCCAGTTCTATGGTGACCCTCCAGACTGTGAGCTTTGAAAAGTAAGTGCACCAATTTCTTTGACTGATGATTCAGAGCTACGCTTAATCTTTATTTCACTGATCTTTTCGTTAGCGGGCTACAGATATAAAATGCATGAAATGTCATGAAGAGTTTGATGCATTCGTTTAGCTCCCCTCCTGTGAGAGAAACCTCCACTGGAACTGCTTTTACACAGTAAAAATGCCAGTGTTAAAATCTTAGGTGTAGTGTTAAATAAAAAGTGTTGGTGTTGTATTAACAACACACAGCTGTAAAATAACACTGCCGGTGTAAGTTCTTACATATTTAAGTTGTTAAATTCAAGCGTTAATTAGTTGGTGTTGCTTAAGCCACGCCTTCGCTTTACGGCTGCAAAGTGCCGTCTGCTTTCTGTCGGTTTCCAGCAGTCGCTCGGTCGGACATTACCGTTTCTTTTAACCCGCAGAAGACAAAATTACTTCCTAAAGGTAAGCTAAATGTCCAGACTTGATGTTTTGATAGAAATGTGCTTTTTAGTTTGTGACATCAAAAAATATACTATATTTAACCTATTTTGAATGGAAAGTTCACCAAATTCAAGGTCCCGCCATTTTACCAAATCTAGGGAGCGGTAAATTTGAATTCTAATATTATATTTGGTCAGTTCTAGTAGTCATTTTACAGCGTAAATATGACACGTCTGGCGGTATGGCCTTAAATATTGTCGATGTGTGCATTTACAAAGCTAGCAATACAAACTGCTAATGAGCCTTCAAGAGGACGTGGGGGACGTTCCCTCCAAAAACCATGCTAGCTAGCCATTGATCGCCAGGCTCTGAACCTTGCTGAGGCGCCCTCGCGCACGGCTGAGGATTTCATAGTTTTACTTTTGGACCTCTGCTGTCATTGCATTTAACAAACAGGAGCTGACTCCGCCTGGGCTAGCTCGCTATCATCGCCGTTTGCGCTTATATCATTTAAACAAAATTTGCCATCTACCACAGAGCAGGGGCAGTTTCATTCACAACGGGTGTGCGCACACTTGATTTCGTGGGCTACAGAAATCAAAATGACAACCGGCATAAACGGGAGAAGTTAGAGGAAAAGGGAAGAGCAAAGGAAAATTTCAGGCTTTCTATTTAAAAAAAAAAAATCAAAGCATGAAAGGTAAATACCAACCTTCATGTATTTTGATACACAAATTGAACATTTAATGCAAAATTTAGGGCTGCAACAATTCCTCGAGTAACTCAAATAATCCTAAAAATCTTCGATACAAATTTGTTGCTTCGATGTTTCCTTTTAATGCTGCAGCTTAGGTGTCTCCGTGTAAGCGGAGCATTTCATTCACATTAGGGACCCTTTAACTGGAGTGGATATTCGCTGACAGGTTTTTCCACGCCCCCACTGCGCTGTGCTGTGGGTGTGCGCATGTGCGTTGTACTTGCTGTGCAGAGAATGTTAGTTTCTTTTTTTTTTCTTTTTTTTTTTTTTTATTTTCAGCAGCTGTTTTAAGTGCTGTCTGCACTTGCGCAGCCATTACTGAGATGGTGAGCTCAGGTGGCCTGAAAGGAAACGTTTTTCTAGTCCAAAACAGCAGGGCTTGTTCCTGTAAACACAGTTACAGACTTACAGAGACAGAGAAAAATGAGCAGTATGGAAGTTAAAATATGCAGATGAACTGTTAATATGAAAAATAATTTCTTATCCGATTACTTGATTAATGGATGAAGTAATCAATAAAATACTTGATTACAAAAATAATCCATAGTTGCAGCGCTACTTGTGTTCAGAAAGCTATAGTCAAACATTAGTTTTCAGCACCAGTGCTTCTTTAAAATATCTGTAATGTGTTGTCAAAGCTTGGAATGTGTCCATTTTTGTTCTGGAGAAATGCTGGTGCAGGTGGAGCATCAGGCAGTCCAGAAATGGGTTCGGGTTCCAGTGACAGATGACTGCTATGATTACTTGAAATTCATTCAAGAGGGTAAGTTCAGTGCTAATTATGTTGATATGGAAGCTGCCATTAAATAAAGCAAGCTTAGTTTTTCTAACTCAAATGTCTTTCCCCATCATAAAGATAGTTTTTGGCCTTTAGGAATCTGCATTTTAATCAGCACCAGTGCCGTGCCTTTGCCAACAGTCTGGGACATAAACTCTGGGAAGTCATGTAATGGAGTTGAAAAATGAACAACTCTTAACCAATTTCAAAATATGTTGGTGGGTTCTGCTAAGTGTAATTGCATGTTGGACCTAAAGGATAAAATATGGTCACTGCATAAATAATTATTGGTTTGGAGGATGGCATGTCAAAACTTGGACAGGGGTAATTTATGTTGCCCAAAAAAGAAGATGTGGATTTGTCTAACAATTCTTAGTAGAAAGATTTAGGCCCATCTATGTGTTCCTCATGTCCAGCCTGTTTATTAATTCCCCTCTCTTTATTGAAGTAATGAGCTTTGTTGGAGTAATAATTCATTCATTATTGTTCATAAAAATGGTTATGTAAAATTTTGGTGAACTGTGTTCAACAATAGAGGCAACACTTCATGATAAAATTTACTATTTTAACCAGCAGCTCATTGTCTGAAAATGTTATTTGAAATATATTTTAATTATAAATGTGATTGTCCCTTTACAGTTCTAACCATGTTTTAAATTAGCAGGTTAAGATGAGTATTTTTGTTCCCTTCCAGTTCATGCTAAATTCAACTTGGCAAGTGGAGTCTCTGTAGACCTGAAGGACTCATCTGGAGTCGATGTGGATGCTGATATTTTTGATGAACTCCTGAGGTCTGCTACAGTATCTTTCAAAGTAGTCACTGAGCGCTTTGGTAAGACATAAAAGCATTAAAACAAGTGTTACTTCTAATGCATTTAAAAATATATATAAAGCGAAAGTTATTTTAATTTGTTTACTAATGAAGTTTCTAAATTTTATACAGTGGCCCCTGTTGATCAGAGTGAGGTCACAGATGCTTCCTTCAGTTCTGAAGATGGCTCATTCTCGTCAGTCGAGTCTCCAAGCTCAGCAAGCTCATCTTCTACAGTGATTACAGAGAACACCAAAGCACAGAGAAGACGACTGGTTGAAGGACCACCTGACAGTGAGATGGCAAAAAATGTGAGTTGGTTCAAGGTTGGAAATAGAACGTTGATCCATTTTTAAAATTCATAGCAGGATGACATGTGAAATCTGTTGCAGATTGTCTATGTAGCTCTGCACCAAAAACCAGGAGGAGAAGATGTAATAAAAGAGTACAACAAGACCAGAAGTCTCTCTGATCCAACAAGAAAGAAACTTGTCAACATTTTAGTGGCGGATATGATTGAAAGTCATGGGTATGTAATCAATAAGTCTCAGCCATCTGTATGGGGGCGGAATTTAACCTTTATTTTTTCAACTGGTTGCACTGTAATTTCATCTTAGTTAAACACATACATGTATGAAATCCACAGAAATGTCAGAATTATTTGAAAAACAATTAACATAATGATTATTCAAATAGTTTGTAATTGCTGAGAAGGGGCTTAAGAGGTTTTAAGTTACTTATTGAATACATTAAATATATAATTTCTATTCATAACCCTTTGCACAGTTGGTGTGTTTGTTTAATCCCTATGTGAAATGGCAATATTTTTATTGAATTGTTTTTTAGGAGAGTCCCTCCTGTCAACATTCGCATTACCTACGCCCTGGGAATTGTCACCCTCTTCCCCAGTTTGAAAGATAATGGCTCACCGACTGGCTATGTGAGTATTAATTTGCAGGAACCCTGAATGTTCTCTTCTTGGGTCAAAATCTGTTTGGACTTTTATTAATTTTGGGGGGGGGGGGTGTCGATTAACCGTTGCAGCCCAGCTGTAATTGTCCTTTTGAATGGAATGTAATAGACAGTTCGTCTTGTCTGTTCTGTTCTGTGATAGGAGCATTACTATGATCCTCTCAGTGGACAGGGCTATCTGGCCTATCGATTGAAAACAGTTCAGCGTAACACTGCAAGTGACTTCAAGAGGAGCTCCAAGTCTGCTCATCAAGGCGGTCCGAGAACTCTGAGGGAGACCTTAACATCTGAACAGCTGTTTGGTGATGGATGCAAAGAAGCAATGTCCATGATGAAACATTCATCAGACCAGGAAGTTGTCAGGGAGAAAATGAAGGCAACATTTAAGCATAGACAGAATATGCTTCATGATCTGGACCAGTCATCACTCATCTTGGATCACTTCCCAAGATTCTTGGATACACCAGGCTTAGTAAGAAACTCAGACAGATTTAATTAACTGATTGATTTGTTGAATTGGATTGTGATGGCATTTTTTTTCTCTGTGCTAGATTGAGCAGGACTTCATCATGCTCTTTGGAGAAGACATCTCGGGGAAGTTCATCGCAAGATGGCCAACATTCTATAAACCGAGGGTCACCACTGTCAGCAAAAGCCTTCGACAGAGTGCTCATCTGGATGACCTTCTGTCCACTCAGGAGGAATCAAGTGATTATGGTAGGTATTAATAGATCTCTCTACATATGCATTTGCATGCTGTGATTCTTAAGATGGTGTGTGTTATTTCATTAGAATGGGATAGTGACCTGGCAGCTATTCTCCTGCTGGTTCATCTCTTGCCTCCAACCGCGAAGGGGAAAAGACAGGGAAAAATTAGTGCACCTCAGGCTGCTGACCGTGTTATCAAGTTCATGAAGGTATGTTTTTGGCATGAATTACTTTGCTTCACTTACAGTAAATAGGTCTCACTTTTCTAAAACTAAATTTAAAAAGTGAAATATCCACCCATCCATTCACTTCTGCTTATCCTATTCAGGGTTGCGGGGGGGGAGGGGCTGGAGTCTATCCCAGCTGACATAGGGCGAGAGGCAGGGTACACCCTGTACAGGTCGCCAGCCTGTTGCAGGGCCAAAACAGGGAGACAGACAACATCCACACTCACATTCACACCTATGGGTAATTTAGAGTTTCCAATTAACCTAACCCCAGTAAGTGCATGTGTTTGGACTGTGGGAGGAAACCGGAGTACCCGGAGGAAACCCACGCAGACACGGGGAGAACATGCAAACTCCACACAGGGAGAGAGGGAGGGGCCTGGGCCAAGGTGGAATCAAACCCCGGCCTTCCAGATGGTATTCTAACTGAGGCAGCAGTGCTAACCACTGTGCCCCCCCCCCCCCCCCCCCCAAAAAAAAAAAAACAAATAATAAAATGTCCTTAATTTGTTGCTTGTGAGGGAATAAGAGCAATCATTTCTAACATGCTGTCTCTCAATCTTAGGTGGGGACAAGCATGGCGACCTTCCTTGCCAAAGTTGGATCTGCACAGCCCTTCCTCCTCTGCGTTGGAGAAAAGAAGAGCAGGATACAGAAATTCTACATCATCCTGGATCAGAAGCCCATTCCCTGTGTGGCACAGACTGCAGTGGCTGCCTTCGATGAACTGTTTAAGGCACACTTTGTGTTTGCTGTGTCCTATGATGCAACCCTCCTCAACTTCTACACATTCATCCAAACAACGGTTTATGGCATTGATGTTGCAACAACAAAGGAGAGCCCCAGAGTCAAGAAAATTAGAGTGAGGATTAACAACACTTGAATATGCTAACATGTTACATTTGTAAGGTTCAGCACAGAAATTGTTCAACTCTTTTCCAGCATTTGAAATTTAGTCATGCTTTGTATCCAGGGCACAAATTGCGTTTGAAATGTGGGGAACATGGCTGTTCATCTGTTTTTTACACGTATTCTGGGTTCAAGAAGCACTTGCTGAAAGCACATGGAGACACATTTGCCACAGATTCTGTTTATAAGGGCAATGTTGGTACAGATAGTGTTGAGACAGATGATGTTTCTGCTCATGACCCATTGAGTAGCTCTTCTGTTGGTCAACAAAGTCATGCTAAAAAGAAGCAGTTAATGGATATGTGTAGCTCTGTTATTGCCCAAGTTCAAGCAGCTGGAGTTTCTGAAAATATTGTGCAGTCTTTAACTTGTTCAATGGAGGAGGTTGTTAATGATGTTCATATTCAAGCACAAGATGCCGTTCTTAAGTGTCTTTCATCTGAGGTGAATGAACAAACCTTAAACAAAGTCAGAGAATGTTTTGAGAACATAGAAAATCCATTCACACACCTTAACACTGAAAGAAAGAGGCAAAAGTATTTTGAAAAAAAATGGAAAATTGTTGAACCAGTAGAGCATGTTCTTGGAGTACGTTATGATACACGTTTGGATAAAACCACAGGTGTATACAGTCAAATTCCTGTTAATGACAAATTTATGTATGTACCTATTTTAGGAACTCTTGATTCATTGTTCACCAACCAAGAACTCAGTACCTGCTTTCAACAGGTAAAGTGTCATGAAGATGGGATATATAGAGACATCAATGATGGTTCCTATCTCAGAAATCACTCATTATTTTCAGAGCAAGAACATGCACTCCAAATACAGCTGTATTACGATGATTTTGAAACGGCAAATCCACTGGGACCCAAAAGGGGTTCACATAAACTTGGCTGTATTTATTTTATTTTAAGAAATTTGCCAGCTAAACTCAATTCAGTTTTGATGAACATTCATCTAGTTTCTCTTTTCCATGCCAAGGACTTAAAGAAGTACGGTTTTGGTCCAGTCTTGCAGCCTCTTGTTAATGACTTGAAATGTCTCGAGACAGAAGGTATTAAGGTCCCATTTTCTGATACACCATTAAGGGGTTCAATTGTTCAGGTTACTGGTGATAATTTGGCATTGCATAGCCTTTTTGGCTTGGTTGAATCGTTCAGTGCAACTTACTGTTGTCGATTTTGTTTAACTGATAAA
Source organism: Archocentrus centrarchus (assembly GCF_007364275.1). NCBI lineage: Eukaryota > Metazoa > Chordata > Actinopteri > Cichliformes > Cichlidae > Archocentrus > Archocentrus centrarchus. The sequence continues at coordinate 28,771,694 of NC_044367.1, read as the reverse complement.
ACAAAGCTTCAGTCAGTATTCAGTGAGGATGACCAAGACCTAATTTTTCGCACAAAAGAGCTCTATTCAGAACATTTCAATGCTGTGGCACAAAATCCCATTCTTGTCCATTCTTTTGGTGTAAAAAGAGAATGTCCTCTTAATGCACTGCAGTATTTTCATTGTTCAAACAATTACGCAGTTGATATTATGCATGACCTTTTGGAAGGTGTTGTGCAGTATGAACTTCAGCTTCTTTTTCAGTACATGGTTAGGACTTCCATAGATTTAAACACCCTTTCAGAAAGGATACAGAGCTTTAACTATGGATACCTTGAGAGAAACAACAGACCTAGTGCAGTCAAAATTGATGGTAGCAATGACCTTGGCCTCAATGCTATTCAGTCATGGTGCCTCTTACGCAATACACCCTTGATTTTTGGAGATATAATTAATAGGAATAACAGCTACTGGAGGGTAATTCTTCTCTTGATTCAAATTGTCAATATTGTGTTCTCACCAAAAATCACAGATGGTATGACTTATTTCTTAAAGCATTTGATTTCTGACCATCATAAACTCTTTAAGTCTGTATTTACAGACAAGAAGCTGATTCCAAAACATCATCTGATGATTCATTACCCCAGATGCATCAGAAAAATAGGACCACTCATCCATGTGTGGTGTATGAGATTTGAAGGTAAACACAATTTCTTCAAGAAATCTGTGAAGAACTTTAAGAACATAACCAAAACACTGGTAAAGAAGCACCAGAGGCAGCTGGCTTTTCATTGGGAGAATTTTTACTTTCAAAGGTTTCAGTTTGGTCCTCTTAAAGATTACCCAATAAGTGAACTAGATTTCAGTGAGGTCTTAAGGTCTTGCCCCAGGTTGAATGTGCCTTGTGTATCCACAGCTTCATGGGTGAAAAACTTTGGAACAGAATACCATATTGGAATGATTGTCTGTACAAGTACTGAAAATGAAATGCCTGTTTTTCAAAAAATTGTTAACATCATAGTCAAGGATGATGAAGCATTTCTTTTGACTGCTAAAGTCATTACAGAGTATTTTGATGATCATCTGAATGCTTTCAGAATAGAGATTGTGGATGATGTGTTTGCTGTTATCTGTATCTCTGATCTGATATATTATCAGCCTTACGACAGGCAGTTTTCAGCTGACAGTGATGAAATAACATATATTGTGCCCCGCTGCTGTTTTATATGAGCTGTGCATTGAAGGTCTTTAATATTTAAATGGGTTTAATAAAAGTTAAACTTTCCATTTCTGTGTAATGTTTTGAATATTTATTATATATTTTTCCACTGGATTTGGTTTGTATTGACACCTTGTGGTGTGCATAATTTACCTTTTTAACACCACATTTTGTTTTGTGAGTAACACTATACTGGTGTTACTTTTAACATTACGTTTTAACACCAACACCACTGTAATGTTAATGTGACACCTGGTATTGTTGAATAGTAAACAATGTCTGGTGTTAATTTAACAAAAAAATGGGTGTCAATCTTTTAACACTTTCACAAATGTTATTTTAACACCAGGTAGTGTGGACACATATAGACACTTTGTCGGTGTTGAAATTAACACTGTGGGTGTGAAATTAACACTGGAATTTTTACTGTGTACTGTTAGGACCAGAATGCTGTTATTCTCCCACAATAAAGTATAATCTCTGACATTTTATATTCATAACAATATGAATAGTTTAGCACAACAGCAAGGAGCACCACAAAGACAAACATGTCCAAAACTTTTTCTCAAAAAATTTAATTGCAGAATTATTTACATCGAATGAAGTAAGCAATGATCAGCTGACTCAGACGGATAAAATCTCCCAGCAGCTCAGACAGGAGCGAATGCAGGGAAACATATTATAATAGAAAATAAATTGATGAGAAGGTAACTTGCACTGAAAGAACACATTCTGAGAGATGACTGACTTAAATAAATACATAACAAATGTACATCAGTGTCAGAATTCCTAACAAAAAAATGAATAAGCCTACATTCAAAATCAGTTTTTTGCATGCCATCATATCAGCGTAGAAAGGAACATAACAAAGTAAGAAGAGCAAAAACATGAGCAAGTGCAGAAAATAGTTGTGTTTCAATGAAGCATATATTTTATATTTATATATCTATATATATATTTCTTTACAAATAATGAATATTTGGCATTATATTCATCCTTACTATAGATATACAAGAGATGAAAATAGTTTTAGCTAAACAACTACCTTTTGATCTAGTAATTATAGAGTTGTTTCACATTCCAACTTCTAGGAATTGTTGTATCAGTCTGTCTCCGTGAGTCTGACGCTCTCTCCATGGCATGATTACAAAAAAGTCCCCTTGGAATATTTCATATCGTGGGTCGTAGAGATAAAAGCGCACAGACGGTCGGCGCGGCCGCCGAATGTGGAGATACAAGCTTAAATGTCGTGTTGGAAAAAGGCGGGCAATGGCAGAAATGGTTGGATTACATAAAGCCATATGTGGCTGTGTGTAATATTTGCTGGATAAGCCAAAGACGTTACACTTGCAGGTAACTGCTGCCCTCCTGACATTAAATACATTTTCTCCCCGCGGGCTTTACGCGAGGTTTTGGTGAGCCAATGAAAGAAACCGCTGCAGTCTCAAAGAGGACTCCCTCATGCCACGTGCCGTCCTCAAGGATTCGGCACAGAATACGTGCTACAATAGACTGCAAGGGAATACAAGATCACTCTGTAAGAAAGAGGCCTTGGAGCTGTTCATAAAAGAGCGTGTTCATACCTAAAAAGAAAAAAACATTTCTTGGATTGGAAACGATTTTCACTGGGAGGCAGAACTTAACCCGGCCGTTACAGCTAAGAGGTTGGCTCATGTTTCAGAAACTGCCACTAAGGGAGAGTGTCGAGGGTGCAGAGGTATTTTTCAGAGAGGGAGTGATGATTCCTCTGACTTCAGCTGTAAATGTACCGATGCTCGTGTCTCTGTTGCCCTTTATGTTTGTCTCCTTTGTGACTTCTGGCTCTGATTTCGCTTTGCTCTTCTGTTCAAGGTCTGACCAGAAAAAACGCTCTCCTTGCAGTTACGTGAATGCTTCAAAAGAAAAGGTGCAGAAGAAACTGAATCAGGTGCAGTTACACTACAGTTTTTCATAGCCCTGCTTGATATGCATAAGGGAGGAACTCCTCTGTCGTTTCAGCGACAGCCCAGCTCAGACTGACAGAGGCAAATACATGTAGTGCTGATGCTTAAGTTCTACAGCGCAGGCCACAATTCAGCAATACATTTATCAACACAAGCTTTGAAGGGCCTTAGAGGCAGTTTGCTTGATCTCACCAAGGACCCAAAATCTTACATAAGCTGCTTTGCTTAGTCAAAGAGAGGCTGAAAATTACCCAGCACAGCGCCTCGCGATCCTCACACGAACAGCCTTCCAGCTACAGCGCGGCACACGGCACCAGCAGTTTGGGCCTCGGTGCGGAGCGCTCGTCTCCTCTAAGCCAGCATATGTCAGCCCGAGTCCGTCTCTCTCCCGTCTGTCTGCCACTGTGGCAACAGCAGGGGAACGTCCCTGCTCTGCCAACCGCCTGGCATCGCACACCCGGACGCTTTCCAGATACCCGCTGTCACACTATTAAAGCTCCCTGCCTCTGCAATGAAAACCCAACAGAATTAGAGACAGCAATGTTTTTTTATTTCTTATTATGTGCACTCTAACACTCAGTCATGCCCTTATAACGTTTCAATCTGAGACTGAAGCGGTGCTGCACGTCTGAAACGCTGTCACTTCATCACAGACTTTGGTTTCCTGCTAATTTATTGGACTGCAAACAGGTTTGAGCTCAGAAGTGTCTGAGGTTTGCTACAAGGATTCAACAGTGTATCATACAAGGTGGCTTGAAAGCAAGTGCAAATCCCACGTAGGAGTCAGAACGTGTGTTCTGTGTTTTCAAGGATGTAGATGGTTAAAAAAAATATCGCGCTTACTCAAAAGTACAGTTTGCAGGAGCAAAAAGTAAATGATGTAAGGTATCTAAAATACAATTTGTGAAACTGCTGATGGCACATGTTTCTCTGTGGGGGGAGATGGAGGTCAGGCCACAGCTGGGTAGTAATAGAGAAATGAAGCGACTCACACTGACCCCAGATTCACTCTCTCTTTTCTGAATATGTCAGCATTGTGCTACAAAAACAAGATACATGCTCACATATCAGCAAAACACACATACACACAGAATATTCAAATCCAGGGAAATGGACTTTGTTTTTACTGCTATTATATGATTAATATCCCTGAACCCGCCCATAATGAAGCCAGGCACTCTGGCACATTAGTCATAAAAATAGATTTTTAAAGTGATGTGCCGATCAGTGGACAGCGCATTATTTTGAGTTGATTATTTGTCTAGAACTGTACTGATTAAATAAAAAGCAGCACCATTCAGTGGGTTGATTATCCCAAAGGTTTTCCTAATAGACTTCAGTCTTTAGGTCAATGATTTGAGTGTAACATCAGCAACACAGTGGAGCAGCAATGTCTCAATTACCGGCACCAAAGTTTCATAATTAAGCGGCAGAATTTGAGCTTTTTTATGAGCAACATTTTCCCACCACAGACCAGGACTGAACCAGCCATTGTTTCTGTGTCAGAGGACTAATTAAAACGGGTTATCCGCATATATTGTGCCCACATGATTTATAGCAATTTACTTTGAGGACCTCTTTTCTATTGCTCGTGGACCCCCGGAGGTCCGTGAACCACACTTTGAAACCACTGACCTCTGTAACAGTTGCATATATTCAGATATTCAGACACAACTAATCGTGTGCGGCCAACATTTGAATTTAGGAATGTGCAAATCTTCGCTCACTTGTTAAACGTGAGGGAGCCGGTGGACTCTCAGGTGCATCTCAGCATCGCAATGTAAAAAGTGGCACATGCACACGTCTGCACACACAGCTGATACTCTGCTCCTTATGTTTCTATTCAGCAGGGCTCTTGCAGGGTTTTAGTTATTGGAGACTTACTGCTTGTATCCCTCTGGAAAAGCCTCTGCCCCAGTTTCATTTCATTATTCCCTGTCTTTTCCTAAAGGGAGTCAGCTATGACTCTGCTCAGGGAGACTTCAACCAAACTTTTCAAGAAATGGGAAAAATTACAAAGTATTTCTTAGATTAAAGAAGCAAGTATGCAGATATTTTGTTTATGTTTTGACATTTTTTCCATCACTCCTCATTAACTGTGGCTGAGGGTGCAACTTGAAAGGGCCTGAGAGAAGTATACTGGGTGAAAAGACGTGCGGTTGTGAGCGTGTGCGATCAAATGACTGCATGTACGCAACAAATCCAAAGTTGTCAAAAGCAAAAGAGAGGGCGGAAAACTGGAGGGGAAAAAAACACGATGAATATTCATCCCACTCACAATTCAAAAATACAACAGTACTATTGTGAACTCGGGTATGTACATTTCCCTTGGAAATAGAGAGAATTGTAATAAGTGCATAAGTGCATTTGTCTACACATTTCAATCTAAGGAGTTACTTTCATATTTTTTCTACTGCATTGACAGAATGAAAATGTTGGCACAAGACTCGCATGTTTTCAGCTTCAAGTAAATGTCACTATTGGAAAGTTGGCAACAGGTACATGAGATATATCAGAAATGAAATGTGCATGTTGATGAGCTGATGTCATTCTTCCACCAATCAGGACCAGGAAGAATGTTTCACTACAACCAGATTGGGTAGAAAGCTGCATCTTCCAACACTGACCAGTCCAGAGCTTATTTAGGGCTGCCTGAATCACCGTGAATGTGTAACCAGTGCCACACGCACAAAGTTGAGGTATTTCAAGCATTGGCACTTTGCAAAGACTTGAACTTACAACAATTTAGTGATACTTGTTATTCCACAAAAACCCCAAAAGTAATTATACGCTCATTTCCAAATGATCAAAAACATACTGAAGGGTTACTAACTTTAACCATTTTTGAAATAAATATATATCCTCTCATTTACCCATTTTTAGCTCAAAGGTTGCTGGTTGCTGGTAGGTTCTCAAAGCTGCACTTTTTAAATGGCACTTTGCAAATGCTGAAAAACTACAGATCCAGGACACTGGATGGGAGAACTTGTAGGTCGGGTATGATCACCAGCGAGCTAAGGAGAAACCCAACCAGCTCGTGTCAGACGTACATTTCTGCTAACACTCACTCTGGGAATAGGAGAATAGCCGTGGCACATCCTACAGTCCGGTGGTGTTTGGTGATGGGCGCTGAGGATGGCTGTCGAGATCAGACAACAGATGGATAAAGGAAGAGTAGAGAGATTAGCAGTCTAGAAAAAGGCTAGTTTTAAAATTGTTTGAACACGGGAGCAGGGAAACACGTTAGCCCCTGACTCAATCTTCTCAAAGTCTAGTCTGAGCCTCTGGAATATAGATCTCGATGCTGTCCGCTCGCTCCGAGGCTGAGTTCTGCCGGAAGGAGGCGGCCCGCTTGGCTGCCATGAGCCGTCGACGGGCTTCCTGCCGGTGTCTGTCTGGGAGGTCCAAGGATTTCTCCCTCGTCATTGCACTCTTCTGTCGAACTGTCTTCTTTGGTACAGGAGCTGGTGGCTTTAGAAACAAGAGAGACTAATTAAGATGTGGTTATACAGGTATACCATTTTAAAAACATGAATCTGTTTTATTATACTTCCACTGGCACTTTTCTCAAAGAAAACAGTGTTAAAATCTTTCTGATTATACCGGCGAGGCTCCTCACCTTCTTCTCGGGGCTGTCTGCAGGTCTCCAGTTGTTGTTCTTGATCTGCTGCAACTGGTCAAATTTCAGGGTCACATCATCGATGGAGAGCTGTAGCAAGTCCCAGAACCCAGCCAGGTCCTGAGAGGTGGGTCGTGGCATGGCACTGGGGTCCTACAGGAAATACAGCAAAGTTCAAAGACCCTTAATCAGTACAGTGACCTCAGGTGGTGAGCCAAAAAGGTAACTCTACATGCAATCATACAGCATGTATGGACTGTATACAAACATGTAGCCACTAGTTTGGGGGCTTGTGATGGAAACAACTTGTGTTTTAGACCCGTCCTGTCATATTTTCATGAATAAGGTTTGAAATAATTGACCGATTTGTCAGTGCAGACTTATTCATCACTTGATATCTGAAATGAAAGGAACACCTGATTGAAAGGTGCTTCATTGTCTCAGTAATGGCTGCAGGTTAATGAGTCACGAGATCCGATTTAATGTTTGAATTTACCATTTTCTGTCCCACTTTTCTTTCATTAAATCAGCTCCTTCCAACCTGAAGCCTGCTCACGATAAGGAAACTATACTGAGGACCATCAAAGCTGCGCACGTCTGAACTGAAGTCAAAGCTGATGTTTGAGCTCTGAGCTGATTTGGTTACACAGCTTTATGCTTTAGGACAACAACGTTTAGAACATTTTCATAATAGCATTTTTAACTGATGCAGGAAAAAAAGCATTTTGAACTAAATGTGTGCATATTATTCACCTTTGTTCATTACAGAATCTAGTTGGAAATTTCTTTATCCAGAATCCAAATGCAGAAATTCAATTAGAAATGTGTTCTCAGGAGACCTTACCTTTGTTACCTCTTTATGGTATAACTGTATGCAAGAGCACAGGAATGAGTTTATTATTGGGGGGGCACATATCGAAACCTGACAGATCCATAAACACTTGGAGCAAAGCATTAAAAAATCCAATTTGATCTTTTAATTTCTTCGTTTTCTCTAACTATTTAGAATTCAGTCTGCTTATAGATATTTCGATCCAATAAAATCCAGCAGAATCGGCGGCTTTAACTCCTGCGCTCCCACAGAGATCCTCACACTCTGAACCCTCGCTGCTGTTTGCTGGTCACATGCACGGCATGATGGCAGTATTTGGTGTTTTCTGTGCTGACTTGTTATTTAAGCTTCGAAGTTTCCAACTCATTTGGTTTCCTGTTGTCCTTCCACTGTGAGGACGCATTAGGTGCTCACATCAGTCTTTTTTCTCTTTTTGTAAAATACACACCAAAGTGATGCTAATGTGACAAAATATGAATGAAAATCAGAGCACTTACTCAGCTCTCTCCTTATTGTATCACATAACAGATGGATGTTGTCATTAAAGTTTACAGTGTCTCTCCACAGGGACTACATTTGGCTTTGATATTTGTATAGTATTAGGAGATTAGTATAATTCTCTTTTAGAAAGCAAGCAATTTGAAAAATACCTTGGCTTTAAAATATCAGTGTCCACCATGTGAGGTCTGCCAGAAACCGAATTCCCTCCTGTTATCTCTAATTACTGAGAGATCGGCTTTATTCTGACCCCCGAGCTTGTGATGTTCTTTAGGAGTCGGTGAGTTTTAAGCTTCAGCTGCGTCTGTGTGTGCTTTAAATCCTGGAACTTCTCCCAGAGAAGGAATTCAGGCACATCTTTGTTTGAATTCAGTCTTCCTGAATGTTCAAAGTTTCAACCCAAGCCTGCATGAAATATTGTTCCATATGCATTTATGATGTGGTTACGGTTGACATTTGTTAAGAAAACGTATCCCTCTGAAGACAGAGGAAAATGAACTCCGCTAAGTTTGCTCACTTCCAAAGACATGAACAGTCTCTAATTTTTAGGGTAGTCTCACTTTAATGGAGAGAGACAGAATATCAACCAAAAATACAGAAAAACACATTAAAGTGTCACTGAGTGAAGTACGTACTTGATACCCAAGCAAAACATGACTCAGTACTTGTTGGAGAAACTCTGGTTGATGAGCACAGAGGTGAGATGTTTCTTGTAGTTGGTCAGTTTTACTCACATCTCAGGAAGGATTCTGGTCCACTCGTCTTTGCAGAAACTCTTTGAATCTGTCATGATCCGGGGCCGGTGGCCCAGTGTTTTGTGTTCTTTTGGTTCTGTTTTGTTATATCTCTGATTATGTTTATTTGGTTTCTTTCATGTCAGTCTTCAGTTTGTTATGGTTTTGAGTTCAGTTGGGTTTTGTATCCTTTTCTTGTCTTTCTACGTCTCAGTGTTCAGCGTTTATTAGTTACTGGCCTCTTGTCTATGTTATTTCCTCATGTTGTGCTCAGTCTGCATTTGTGTCTTTGTTTACTTCCTGTTTTAGTTTGATAGTCCAGTGCTCCCTGTGTGTCGTGTCTAGTTTCGCTTCCCCTGTTTAATTTGTTAGATTCTGTTCACCTGTGCCCTGTGTTCCCAGCTGTTTCTTGTTTCCCAACATTACCTCCTGTGTGTATTTAAGCCCCTGTGTTTGCTCCGTTCCTTGTCGCGTCCTCCCTCATGAAGGTGTGGTTTTGTTCCAGTTCTGCCATCTGGCCATTACTTCAGTTTTGTTAAGTTTACCTAGTTTGTGTGTATTTTTTGGATCATTTCTGTAAATAAATCATCACCTACATTCAGCCCTGCCTTCGGAGTTCTGCCTTCGGGTCCACCCTGCACGCCACACCACTCACACATGACAGAATCCTTCAGGTTTGTTGGCTCCTCGAAGCTTCAGCTCCCTCCACAGGTCGTCTATAGACCTGAGGTCAGGAGACTGGCTAGCCACTCCTTTGTTGCCTTGGCGGTATGTTTTGGGTCCCATCCATCACCCATCTTCAATGCTCGGGCTAAGGAAAGGAGGTTCTCGTCCAAGATTTTTCGGTACGTGGACCCGTCCATCGGCCTCTCAATGTGTTGAAGTTGACCTGAACCCTTAGCAGAAAAACAGGCCCAAAGCATAATGTTCCCACCTCCATGCTTGACTGTGGGGATGCTGTTCTTTGGGTCATACTCAGCATCTCTCTTCCTCCAAACATGGCGGGTCGAGTTGATGAAGAGCTCCATTTTGGTTTCACCTCACCCCATGAGGCAAGATCTTGCATGAAGCTGCAGACTGAGGGTGACTTGATGATTTCATTTGGTAGCATTTGTGTGGGTACATGCATGTGTGTCATTCAGCCTGTAAACCTGATAGCTGGAAAAGTTTTGAATGAATTCTGATAAAACTTTGTAGGGGTGCAGAGCGGGGGTCATGTTAACAGTCCATTAAAATTGGGCTCACATCCACCGAGGTCTTCAAAGTCAACTTCATCATTTATTGGTCCCAAACTGGTGAGTATTACCGACATACAGAAAGTATAAAGATTTAAAAGATCACCTCTGACCTCTCCTTCAAGGTCAAATAAGGTCAAACCTTCATAAAATGTCTTTTATCTTTAAAACTCTATTTAAATTCCACTGCCTTTGTTTGTATTGGCATCATATAGGAAATGATACTGGCATAAATATCACAACATAGTTTGCATCCAGATATCATGTCACATTTGACCTCTGACCTTACTTTTACATTCACATCTGTCTTTCTTCTAAGCTCAGCCCAATGTGTTTTATCTTTAAAGAAAGAGTCAGGAGAAAGAGAATGAGTCCATTAATAAATTCATCCACTACAAACTTCTTAACTGTGTTTAAAGGAACAAAGGAAACAACATGAATATATACCAAATACAGTATTATACCCTTCAAAGGAAGCACTGCCCAGAGAGGAAGCTGCCATGATGGAGATCTGAACCTTTGGACTGCTTCTTGTTTTATATTTCTCCCATTTCCAAATAATCGCACCAACAGCTGCCACCTTCTCACCGTGTGCAGGTCTGCTGTCCCTGACAACCTCTGACAGCTCTGTGGTTCGCCCATGGAGGTGCAGAGGTTGGGACTGACTCTGTGGACAAGTGTGCTTTATACACACGAGATGAGATCAGGAGGAACTGTGATTGACTGACTGACTGACTGATTGATTGATTGATTGGGAGCCAGAATTCTGGCTGGGTTGACATGGCACTCAATCAGTTTATAACTTTTATGTAATGTGTTTTTCTGCATTTATGGTTGATATTCTGTCTCTCTGCATTAAAATGAAACTACCATAAACATTGTTGCACCTGTAGTGTTGATTTCAGTGACACCAAAGCAGCTGAAACTGATTAACAACCTGAACATTCAGTCCAGGTTTGGTTCTGGTTTACTTGTTCTTCTTCCCAGGATGAAGCTGCATCGCACCTGCAATGCACTCACGTATCGTTCATTTCAAAATGCTCAGGTCACATATAAATGTGCTGAATACTTATTGGTTCTCAATGGTGCAAATTCCACAATCAGGTAGTTTTAGTTTGTTAGTGCCAGCTAAAGCATTAAACACGTATTAAAGGATGAAGAACAAAGAGTGGAACTGTTTCTAATGATAAAAGTTTATTCTAATACTTTTTTAATGAACACCTTTGTGTTGCAGCTGTGTCTTATTAATGGCTTTCTCTTACTTTCAAGTACAGATGTGATGTGTCGTGCATTTTTGAAAGTTACTTATTTAAAATTCATGTCAGGACAAATATGTTACAGAACTTAAAGTGACTTACATGTGTTACCATGAAAAACAATTAGTTTTTACCTGTCTTAGATTGTTTTTCTTTTAAAATTCTTTTCACCCTGTTTGTTTTATGCTTTAGCAGTTCATATAGAACACCTGCAGACCTCAATAAAGTCAAATTTATAATAATGTCTTACCAGGTTTTGCTGACACAGCCAGTAAAATTGCTGGAATTTCTGAGACATGAGCAGCTGAGCGCTTCCCACTGCACTTCGGATTTTACCTAGAACTGAATTATAGACAGCACACAGTATCAAACATGAACACTGCAACGACCTTTAAATCCTGCTCAAAGCCAGGATCAGACATTCACAAGGCTTTCAGACAAACACTCACTGTCCTCTGTCAGGTCATTCTCCTCAGCTTCTGCCTCCATCTCCTTACACCAGCCCTCCATCCTCTTTGTTTCATTGTGGAGCAGTTGCATGAACCAGCTCCCGTCCCGCCGCAGGGAAGGGGACACCCTCCCCGACTCGCCTGGCGAGGCCGCGCTCTCCCGTGGGGACGGGGGTTCTAGCTGCCAGGTGGTTTCGCTGGTGGTCTCTCGAGGGCTGGGGGGTTCAGCAGGAGTGCGATAATCCTCCCGGTAGCTAAAGAGCCCCTGGGTGCGCACAGTCCGCACTGCCCCATACTGGGTAGGTGTGCTGGGCTCCGAGTGACGCTGGAAGCCCCCACCGAACTGCAGACCCTTGTCCTCCATGGTGGGAAAGCCCTCCAACTCCAGGTCAGCCTGCACAGCTGCAGTCACACTGTTGGAGCGTTTGAACCGTCCCTGTCTGAGGGGCAAAGAGATCAAAGGCTTGGATGAATGCACACACGCCAAAATGACAAATAATGGCACTGACAGCGTGGCTATTTTCTATCATAGTGAAATCATCAACATCAAACACTGATTTTTTGTAATTTTTGTGACAATCCCAAAGCCATTTTCTCACCCTTTCTTTTCATCCTCTACCTGGATCCCAACAGAATGGTACTCCCGCGAGCCTTTGCTTTCAGATTCAGAGTCGGTGGCTGCTTCCACCTAATGTGAAGAAAAGATACAAACAGTGCTTCTTATTATGTGAGCTGCCATCCCCCAGTGTTTCTGGCTTTATTGGTTTGGGACTGGACAGAGCAACCTAACAGTGCATGGGTGTCAGAAAGTAAACATTGTATGATTTATGGAGGCTGCAACGGCAAAAAGACTGTGGAGGCTTTTAGGTTTGTGCAGAAATTAACCTAAAGAATGAAGCAGGGTGTGCAGTACGGTAACAATGAACAATTTCCAGGTCCTGGAAATGGCCACACAGTGCCAAATATTTGGATAGAGCTCATTCAGTGTTTTCATTTGATGTATAATTTTCTAAATTATACATCAATCCAAACCACGTCTCTTGAGTTTAGGTCGGGCGGATGTGAAAGGTTCATGTTTGCAGAATCTGGAGGTGTGCTTCAGGTCATCGTCCTGTTGGAAAACAAATACTGCAAACCAGATGGGACGCTGAGCCGCTGTCAGTGTCACCAGCAACATTATCACACCTCCTCCGCCACGCTTCTCACTCACCATCCGTTCACTCTCGCTGCGTATTACAAAGACGTGGTGGCTGGAACCAAATATCTCGAATTTGGACTCATCAGAGCAAAGTCCAGATTTCCTTGTGTTTCTTGACTCAAACAGTTTTGTACGCGGTATCAGTCTTCCTCGGTGGTTTCTTTGGAGCATTTCATTCATGCAGTGTATGTGGAGGTGTGTTTGCTACTTGAGCTCTAAGAGGGAATAATTTGGGCTCTACGTGAAGTGTCATTGACTGCAGAGTGCAGCTACCGTCAGCTGAGGCCGTTTGGTTTTTTGTGACTGCACTCCAGGAAACTTTCACATTTTTCAGGTTTGCTGACTTTAATTTCTTAGGCTAATGACGGACTTTCACTTCTCTCTTCTTGGATTACCAAAATACTTAGTAAGGCTGTTTTCTGTATAATGACCAACAGTATCCGAGGATAAGGGGATGATTGCAGATTGAGGGCAACAAATCCTGTGTAGGTCACCTCATGAAGGTGATTAAGATATTTCAAACAGTGGAAAAAACTGTCATTGATACAAAAAGTGACTTTTTTGGACCGTCAAAAGCATTTTTAGTTAGTAATGATAGTCTGGGTGTTCTGGGACCATCCACAGTGGCTGATAGGAGAACATTAATTTTTATCATGTTAGAAGAACTGATGATAATCCAGTCCTGATGCTGCCTGCACCCACTCAGTGGACTCACGTTTAACAACACCTTGTCAGTGCCTGTTGCTTTTTTCCTTGTTCCTTTATTTGTTCAATCTCTTTTTATGCCGACTGAAGCCTAGTTTGTCATTTTTGTCCTTTCACTCACTTTCCTTCAGTGCCCACTGAGCCTTGTTTCTCTGTGACAGTACGAGCAATGCTCTGCAAATATGATTCCATTGGTAGGGATTGCTGAATGGTCTTCAGAGACCTGGCATTAACATGTGCTTTGGGTGATCCAAACACAGGATGACAGCTCTGAGTATGCCGGTTCACAGCTGCCATTAAAATGCATCTTGAGTGACCACTTGTGATCGGATCTGACTGACCCAGCTCTTTATGCAAATAAGAATGGATGTGATTTTCTGCTTGTAAAAACAAAAGTCAGCAGGTCTGATTTTGAGAACCCACCTCTGCCCCTACCTGCATAATGCAGTACACCTCCAGAACCAACTGTTGTGGTTCCTGCAGTACCTCTCAGTCCCCTGTTAGTCTCTCTCCATGTTTGTGTCCAGATGAGGTGCTTTGTTCGCTCAAACTAGATACCTGATCGATCCCACCTCATACCCCGGCTCTTCATCCCTTCCTCACCAACATTGGAAGAGTGTTTATCAGGCCACTAGACTATTAGCTCCTGCTTGTTTTATTGGTTATTGCTTGTTGCTTTTTCTGCTCCCACTAATTAGATACCTGTCTGCTGCACATTTAAGCCACTCCTTCACCCACAGCCCACTCAGCACAATCATCCCACCTGCTCTCCAGTGGCCATCATCGACCCCTGCCAGCCAACGCTCATCATCTTCTTCATTACCACTCCTCCACCCCCCATACAGAGCTGTCATTGTGACCCTGTACCTGAGGTCATCTTCAAGTGAAATGATGAGCTGCTGTGACCAGTTAATGCAGGCAACACATAAGCGCTACATCCAATCTAACGTGCTTTAATTTTACTCATGGAGTTGACCAACAAACTAATGCAAAATGAAAGACTGATAATAACTGTGGACAGTACTGGAGGGAGGCACCTCATTTGAGTAGGTGGTCCTTCAGTCTGGTCCAGAACACCTTTGGATGTGTTCTGAGTGTGGGTGCATTAATAACTGAACCAAGGTGCAGTCACCTGGGTTTACCCTCAGAGGTGCTTAGGAGGGCCACGTTGGCTAGGCAACCACTTTAGTAGGGGCTAAAATCTTTTAACAACACCTTTACAGCACGCGTTGGTCACAAAATAAAGTTAGAATAACCACAAACACTTTGACTATGTCCTGATTAAACCTTCCATTAATCCAGAAACCTCTCTTAACATTTATGATTTAACACAAAATGTCAGAGCTGTCTTTGGCAGTGCACCAAAATCTGATTTGTTCTTTTTCAACTAGCACCATCACAAAGTTCATGTGATCCTTTAACTTGTCATTTAGCACCATCAACTAATTAGTCTAATATTGGTGACAAAATACCTGCAAAAGTAATGGCAGTCCTGTGTGTCTCATGTGCTGAAGTACGAGCTCAAAGAGCCGCTGGCGTGGCTCTAAAATAAATCGGTGTGTTTCCAGTGAAACAGTTCTAACCTTCCAGTGTTTCACAGAGCACCCAGAATATCTACATGAGGCCTTTAAAGCATCTGACATTCATAAATCTCCAGCTCAGTGAAGTATTATGACTATGAGAGTGAATCAAATGGATTGGTTCAAAATATCGTGCAGCTCTGTTGTTTGGAAATGTCAGCCCTACCTTTGTTGTGGAGTGGTCAGTATTAAAGCTCAGGGGTGACATTTTTGGCGAGCTATTTTGTATTCTGTCAGCTGTTTGGAAGAAGCTGTTAGCAGGGAGGAAACGAGTGTGGAGCAGCCTGCTGAGGTGCCCTCCGTTACTTTTACTGTGGTAGAAGCAGAGCAAAGTCCAGCTCATGAAAGGAGAATGAGTTTCATGTCTGTGATGGATGACGACTGAAAGAAGACCAAACGTCCAGGATGCTGTGCAATTTATGTGCAGTCGGCTTTCTCACGCTGAAGGTATTTTGGTGCATGTATGCAGAAATGCACAGGTGTGCATAGAAACACACACTGAATCTGTAATCACAGTCACAGAATCAGCACAGGTGTGGAAACTGTGGAAAGTTGCACAGAGGACCTGAGCCTTTCATCCAAACACTCCAACACCACCTGGTGACTTCTCACAACCAGTGAGTGTGTTTCAAGTCAAAAGCTTTGACTCCTTTTTTCATACACCCTCATTAAAGGCTGCAATTAAAACGATGAGGCATCAGTCTTTTGGAGTGTAAGCAAGTCTGAGTTGTAAAGCAGGAAAAGTGCAGCACAGATGGCTCTAAAGTAGTCCCTATGGGAGGACCAGGGGAAGTCAAGGCAGCACCAAGTCCACGAGGCCAATAATCAAAAACTGTTGACCTGCTATAGGAGAGGCAGGCTGAAAAAAGCTGCAGTCAATACGAGGGAAGGATGATCCAGGTTAATTATGCTTACAGCAGCAGGTGAAGCAGGCTGACTGTCCATGTGACATGAGCTCAGCTGAATATAATCATGAGAATTTGCATACTGTAGTTTAAAGACTATCATATCCAAAGTCATCTTATCTATTTGCTTGTTAAAAATGTGCTGTGCAGCAGGGCGTCAGCACACGCAGGCTGATCGACTCAGACTGTGGGCTGAGCTTGGCCTTCCTGAACTAACACTATGCTCAGTTTCCTGAGTCTGTACTACAGCATGTTTCCAGCTGCAGTTTTAAGTAAAAAATTCCTTCACTGAGCAGTAAAATAACAGACTCTTAGAGTATTACTGCAGGTCATACTCAGGTCTTTATTCAGGACTCTTAAAATGAAGCTTTGCCGTTTAATTCTCCAACATGAAGGTCGAAGTGTTCTCAGGAAACTTCTCCGGTGCTGCTGGGAGAAGCTCTTTATATATTTTAAATTGTGTGCCTCATAAGAGTGATACTCCTCATACTATGATTTACTCGTGACAGCTGCCCCATTCACATTTTTAATATGTCGTTCATGACAAACGTGAGTGTGAAGCATGTAAGTCTTTATGGATTATAATGATTAAAAAGGACATTTATGATTAGAGGGGCGTTTTTGTGCTTCTTTTATATTAAAGCATTTACCTGTATTGGTCACACACACACACACACACACACACACACACACACACACACACACACACACACACACACACACACACACACACACACACACACACACACACACACACACAGTTCCCTGGTAATAAATGAGTGCTGATGTTAAGATGGAGTCTCGACTGTGTTTGTGCTGCTTTGAATGTTACAGTCAGATTCTGATGCTTCTGTTTTTTTAAAATCAGCACTTGTCAGCATGGCGGCGGTTTGATCGTTTTCAGATGACTGGCTTTGACCCCGGCTAACAGGAAACAGAAACTGTGAGTACTGCACACGTGCTGAACATGAAGCCAGTAAGAGTGTGAACGAGGATATCTGAACCTCAGTAATTGGTAAATCATTTAGGGAACAAAGAGTGAGTAAATCAAGATGTTTACATGTGCCAGGGAAATGCAGCCTGTGACTGTGAGACCTTCATTAATGCTGAGATCATTTTTCTTCTTAAAGCAACTCTATGTTTAATGCAAGGCTGGCATTTTCAATAAAGGAGCAGCTGAAAGTAGCTTTTAGTGATGCACTGAGAACTGTACATGGCTCAGATGTATATATATTGCTGACAAACCAGCACAGCCTACTGTGTCTGCCATCCATATTCTCCTGACACTTTCACAATATGTCAGAGTCTAAGATGTACTTGATTTCTTTAGAAACAAACCCCCTATCTATCTATCTATCTATCTATCTATCTATCTATCTATCTATCTATCTATCTATCTATCTATCTATCTATCTATCTATCTATCTATCTATCTATCTATCTATCTATCTATCTATCTATCTATCTATCTATCTATCTATCTATCTATCTATCTATCTATCTATCTATCTATCTATCGAGAGAGAGAGAGAGAGAGTGAAAGCATATGTACCACCGACAGATAGAAGAAGTGGCTGACATGGAGAAATCCTACCAGTGGCTGGACAAAGCTGGACTGACAGACAGCACTGAGGCACTAATCATGGCAGCACAGCAACAAGCTCTGAGATCAAGATCGATAGAGGCTGGGGTCTACCACACCAGGCGAGACCCCAGGTGCAGGCTGTGCAGCCCCTGAGACAATCCAGCACATAACAGCAGGGTGCAAGATGCTAGCAGGCAGGGCATACATGGAACATCATAACCAAGTGGCCAGCATAGTATACAGGAACATCTGTGCCGAGTATGACCTGGAAGTCCCGAGGTCAAAATGGGACACACCCCCAAGGGTGGTTGATAATGACTGAGCTAAGATCCTGTGGGACTTCCAGATACAGACAAACTGGTGATGGATAACCAATCAGACATAGTAGTGGTGGACAAACAGAGGGGGAAGGATAGATGTAGCAACACCAAGTGATGGCAACATCAAGAAGAAAAAAGAAAAGAGCTAGAGAGGATGTGGAAGATGAAGGTAACAGTGGTCCCCGTGGTAATCGGAACACTCGGGGCAGTGACCCCCAAAGTGGGAGAGTGGCTCCAGCAGATTCCTGGAACAACATCCGAGATCTCTGTCCAGAAGAGCACAGTCCTGGGAACAGGACCCTCAAGCTCCCAGGCCTGGTAGAGGACCTGAGCTTGGAGGACAAAGACACACACAGCCGGTGTGAGTTCAACTTTGATGAGTTTGATCTAAAAAGATAGTCAGCAGAGTGAACGTATGCTCATGCACACATTTGTGTAGTGGAAGGAGAATAAAAATTGAATAATTATACATGGGAAAGATGTACTGAGGAAAGTAAATGTGAACAAGAAGGTATGAATACAGAAAAGCAAACTTGTAACTGCCTACATACATGGGCAACTTTACAAATTTGATGCAACTGATATTCAGCTTTAAATGTTCCCAGTGATGCTGTGAACTGCCACTCAATCCTCACTGTTCTCCACCAGGGTAATGACCTGTGCCTTTTTTCACACCTGGGCTCATGTGATGACGCACATGATTAATAGTGGGTCAACGACCACCTCCAACGGGGACAACCCCCCATTAATTCAGTTCAGTTTTACTTATATAGCACACAATCACAACAAACAGTCGCCTCAAGGTTCTTTATACTGTAAGGTAAAGACCCTACAATAATACAGAGAAAACCCAACAGTCAGCATGACCCCCTATGAGCAGCACTTGGTGACAGTGGGAAGGAAAAACTCCCTTTAACAGGAAGAAACCTCCAGCAGAACCAGGCTCAGGGAGGGGGGGTCATGTGCTGAGGGGGGAGAGACAGAGATTAATAATAACTGATGATTAAATGCAGAGTGGGGCATAAACAGAGTAAAAAGAGGTGAATGAAGAAGAAACACACACCCCCCAGCAGCGTAGGCCTATTGCAGCATAACCAAGGGAGGACTCTCCACCTTTGGGTTTTAGAGCCTCTGGATGAGACCTGACATGTCTTCAAAATCTTAGAGAAGTCCAGTCAGCGTTTTTTTCAAGCTCTGAGACTACCACGAGCTGGATGACTGAGAACCTACACAGACCTCACACTTTTACGTGCTCCAAACCCAGAAACCTGTGATGGGAGATCAGCAAGAGCAGAACCTCAGCTATAATCAGAGCATGAGTGAGACAAATCCAAGGAACGATTACTCTGAAGTGGGAGGTGGAGAGAAAAAGAGAGAGGGAGAGTCAGTGAGGTTAGAAAGAAAGAGAGAGAGGTACAGTAAGAAGAGGAGTGAATGAACCATGGAGTGAACGACCATTCACTAAAACCTGCTCCAGCATGAGTTGAATCTTAATTAACGGATTGCAGTAAGATGACTCACTCGTGCTATTTTTAGCTACTGAAATGAGAGCACTGTTTCTCAGCTGAATGTATGTGTGTGAAACTATTCTTTGATATTATATAACCACACAGGTTTGAGTAGTAAGAGCTTGGGTGATATTTTCATCACACACTCTCACTCGAAGACTAACCTGTATCCCTATAGATGATCGAGGTGTTTTCAAGTACTCCTCGGCCTTTGACACGAGGATGGCCTTGTCGCAGGTGAGCACCGAGCTGTGAGAGTCTGTGGACGGGTGTCTTTTCCCAGCCATGACTCCAGCCGCCTCCATCGCTATAGTCACAGCTTTGGTGCTGTCCAGGCTGTCGGTGGAGTTATAGAGGGTTCTGCCCGGGGCCAACCCCAGGCTGATGCCGTCAGAGGCCCACATCCCACCATGAGGGTGCCTCCCCTCGTGGTAGGCGTCCTGGGTAGACTCAGTGCTACTCTGGGCTGTGATGGAGATGAGCGGTTTGGAGGTTGTGCGTGGCGGGACTGGAGGAGGGGTCTTCTTATAGCTAGGTGTGTAGGTGATGGCTAGAAAAGGGGTAAAGACAAAAAATGAACAAAGTAGTTTTCAGAATATTTCAAGGTCAAGGTCAAGGTTTGTTTCTATAGCACATTAAAAACAACTTCTGTTTTCCAAAGTACAGATCATCAGAACATGCAATAGTCATTAAAACAATACAGTACAAACAATAAATACAATCAAAATAATCAAATGTTAACTGGTAAAACCCTAGGTAGAATAACAGATATATTTACATGTTAAATTTACTCCTACGGTTTCCCAGGAATGATTTAGTCTTCCAAGCAGAGCAAAGTTTTCCTGGTTTAGCTTCTGCGTGACATCTAAATTAACTTTTATAACATTCCCAACCCTGTTTGAAAACGTGGCCTATCTCAGACCTCCCCACCACACAAATGCCTTACACACTACATCATTCTGTCTATTGTAATATTATACATAGCACGGCCATCATTAACAATGTCAATATATCACATTTATAAAGATCATGTCTGTAAATCATTAATTTTTATTTTAAAGGAAATTAAATAATTCATTAAAAGTGTGAGGCAATATCACAAAGGCATAAAGAAAACTGGACATTTGACTTTTTTTTGTTTTGAAAACCATAAACTACAATGTTCATATTCATGACAGTGCAGGAAGAATTTAAGTGCAGTGTGACCATGTGTGCCTGTGTTTATTTGTTTATGAGCAAATATGATATATCACAGCTTTGACCTGCTTTCATCAGTCTCCTTTTACTAGTTTTTGATTTTTCAGTAAGAAAAATAAAAAAGCTGCCCCTCATTAACACGTACTTTACCAGGTAATAAAGCTAACCCACATACCACCACCGTACACCACATCTCAGGAGCCGTTCAGCTCAGTTCAATCAAATTCAGCTGCACAGCACCGAGAAGTGTGTGTGTGTGTGTGTGTGCGTGTGTGTGTGTGCGTGCGTGTGCGTGAGTGTGTGTGTGTGTGTGTGTGTGTGTGTGTGTGTGTGTGTGTGTGCGTGAGTGTGTGTGTGTGTGTGTGTGTGTGTGTGTGTGTGTATGTGCGTGTGTGTGTGTGTGCATGTGCGTGTGTGCGTGTGCTTGTGTGTGTGTGTGCGCGTGTGCTCGCGTGTGTGTGCATGTGTGTGTGTGTGTGCGTGTGTGTGTGTGTGTGTGTGTGTGCGTGTCGTTGGGGGGTAATCATAATAAGTAATAGAAGCTGAAGGCTAACATGATGATGATGAAGATGATTTTGATGAAGATGTGCCAGATCACTAAATGTGGTTAAAAAAAAAAATCTTGGTAATCAGGGAGAAAAAACTTTGACTAACACAAAACAAACATTTGCATGAAGCCAGAACAAATAATTTTCATTCTTCTCATCACTGATGATGACTTAGTCCTCTCAGGGTTTTAATTAACTTGTGTGAATCTGTGTATCATCATGGTGGGGCGTTACACTCCTGCACCATTTGTCTCACAACATGGATGAAGCTAGCTGCCAAAGAAACACAGGACAAGACGATGAAGAAGTACAGTAATTTGTCCATAACTGAGGCTCTGGCCACTAACCTGAGAGAGAAGCAGAGGCTGAGAGAATAAAAGGCCTGTTCTTCAAAGACCCATCCAGGGTTTAGCCTGTACCAGGGTGACCCACACAAACTGAGACCCAACAATTCTGGAAGAACATTTAGGAGAACGAGGCATCACCTAAGTATTCACCTAAGAGCAGATTATAGATGCCTCCCAGAAGGAAAACCAACAATACAAAGGCAGACATCCAACAAGGAATATCCTTGTCATGTCCTGGGCCGTTGGCCCAGCGTTTTGTGTTAATAGTTTATTTCCTGAGTTTGTCCTCCCTGTATGTTTGTCATGTTCCCAGTGTTGTGACTTGTCTGCGTGTTCCTTGGTTTATCACTTCCTGTTTTATTTTGCCAATGTGATTTCCTTGTGCTTTGTGTTTAGCTTTGCTTCCCCTGTGTAATTAGTTTCATTTGCCTCACCTGTTGTTCCCTGCTGTTTCCTCTTGCCCTGATTACCCATTGTGTATTTAAGCCCTCAGTTTTCATTTGTTCTCTGTCGCGTCGTTGACGTTGTGTGTCCGTGTGTTTCTGTGTTCCTGTGTTCCCGTGTTCCCTACGCCTGCCCTTCGTCTCCCTGTGCCTCCCTTCCAAGGTTTTTGTATTTTTGTGTTTCCCCAGTGGAATAAACGCCCTTTTAAGTTACCCCTGGAGTCCTGCGTTTTTGCCCTTCCTTGCCCGTTTCCTCCCCGGCCATGACAGAACGACGCGACCAAACTATGGACCCCGCAGATATAAGGACCCTCTCTGAGCAAGAAGAGAAGATCCAGGAGCTCAAGGATTTCTCCGAGAGAATTGTTCAGGCCCCCACCAGTCACCACCGGTTAATACAATTAGCTTTCTGTTGTGGACTTATTTCGTCCTCCACCTGGCTCCTCACCCATCCTGACACCGCTTCACTTGCCCATTCAATAATCATGCTCCGAAAGAACCTACAATATGAACTGCACAATATTGGCCGCCCAGTCCAGGGCAGGGACTCAAATTTTTTTCTTCAAGCCATCACTAATGCACCTCTCCTGCAGCCAGACGGCTTATCCTCGTCTCCTCCTCTCCATGGCCCCTCATCGCCACCGGCACTGCCTTGCTCTCCGGCCCTGCCATCTTCCATTCCACTCACCTCTCCCCAAGACCCGAGCGGTATAACGCCGCGGACATTGTCACCGCTTCACGCACAGGCCACCACCTCCGTGAGTACCACCGGGCTCGATATTATTGCGGCAAGTGATGAGACTTTTTCCCACTCCACCGTCGCGCAGCCCGACCTCTGTTGGCTGCCGCAAGATGTAGAAATCATTGATTCTCCTCTGCTAGTGGACATTCTGGATGCAGAGAATCGTGCCTCCCACTCCAACAGAAAGCGGAGGAAGCAGCGCACCCGGCATCGTCACGCTCCCCCCCGGTCGCGCTCGCCCCTGTCTGCTGTGATGCCAGCTCGTCTCCAGGAGCCCCAGGTTCCGCCAGCCTCTGTGAAGCTCTCTGCACCCGTTCCTGTTTCGCGGGTGGGGGCAACCACGGACGGGCTGACCTCTGCGCCCGTTCCTGTTTCGCGGGGGGAGGCAGCCACGGACGGGCTGACCTCTGCGCCCGTTCCTGTTTCGCGGGGGGAGGCAGCCACGGACGGGCTGACCTCTGCGCCCGTTCCTGTTCCGCGGGGGGAGGCAGCCACGGACGGGCTGACCTCTGCGCCCGCTCCTGTTCCGCGGGTGGGGGCAGCCAGGTCCAAGCCTTCACAGCAGTTTTCAGTGTCGTCCACAGTGCCTCTTCAGCCTGTCTCTCAGTCAGCTGTAGCTCCAGCCACCTCCCAGTCTCAGTCAGCTGTAGCTCCAGCCACCTCCCAGTCTCAGTCAGCTGTCGCTCCAGCCACCTCCCAGTCTCAGTCAGCTGTCGCTCCAGCCACCTCCCAGTCTCAGTCAGCTGTCGCTCCAGCCACCTCCCAGTCTCAGTCAGCTGTAGCTCCAGCCACCTCCCAGTCTCAGTCAGCTGTAGCTCCAGCCACCTCCCAGTCTCAGTCAGCTGTCGCTCCAGCCACCTCCCAGTCTCAGTCAGCTGTCGCTCCAGCCACCTCCCAGTCTCAGTCAGCTGTCGCTCCAGCCACCTCCCAGTCTCAGTCAGCTGTAGCTCCAGCCACCTCCCAGTCTCAGTCAGCTGTAGCTCCAGCCACCTCCCAGTCTCAGTCAGCTGTCGCTCCAGCCACCGCTCAGTCTCAGTCAGCCTCTGTAGCTCTCCCTCAGTCTGCTCCCACGCAGCCAGCAGCTCTCCCTCAGTCAGCTCTAGCTCCAGTCGCTCTCCCTCGCCCTCAGTCAGCTCTAGCTCCAGTCGCTCTCCCTCGCCCTCAGTCAGCTCTAGCTCCAGTCGCTCTCCCTCGCCCTCAGTCAGCTCTAGCTCCAGTCGCTCTCCCTCGCCCTCAGTCAGCTCTAGCTCCAGTCGCTCCCCCTCGCCCTCAGTCAGCTCTAGCTCCAGTAACTCTTCCTCGGTCCCCAGTGTCAGCTGTTTCAGTGCCCTCTCAGTCAGTTCCCTCAGCCCCTGTCTTAGTTCCTTCGGTTTTGGTCCCAGTTCCCTCAGCTCCTGCTCCTTCTGTAGCTCCAGTTGTGTCAGCTCCCTCTCAGGCCCCAGTGTTAGCTAGCTCTCGGTCTGTTTCCACGCAGCCAGATCTCCCTAGCTCTCGGTCTGATTCCACGCAGCCAGATCTCCCTAGCTCTCGGTCTGATTCCACGCAGCCAGATCTCCCTAGCTCTCGGTCTGTTTCCACGCAGCCAGATCTCCCTAGCTCTCGGTCTGTTTCCACGCAGCCAGATCTCCCTAGCTCTCGGTCTGTTTCCACGCAGCCAGATCTCCCTAGCTCTCGGTCTGCTTCCACGCAGTCTGCTCTCTCTCGCTCCCGGCCTGCTTCCACGCGGCCAGTCGTCTCCCGGCCTGCTTCCACGCGGCCAGTCGTCTCCCGGCCTGCTTCCACGCGGCCAGTCGTCTCCCGGCCTGCTTCCACGCAGTCCCCTGCACCTCGGCTATTCCTCGAGCAGCCCCTGCTGCTCAATAAAGCAGCAGTGTGCCCTGTTCCGCGGTCCCAGCCTACGCATCCGGTGCCTCACTATGTAGGCCCCGTTCAGCCCATGGGCTCAGCTCACTCCAAGCCGATGGGGGTCTCCGCTCATTCCGAGCCGATGGGGGTCTCCGCTCAGTCCGAGCCGATGGGGGTCTCCGCTCAGTCCGAGCCAGGGGGTCCCGCTCAGTCCGAGCACTCCGCGCCAGAGGGTCCCGCTCAGTCCGAGCCGATGGGGGTCTCCGCTCAGTCCGAGCGCTCCGCGCCGGAGAGTCCTGCTCAGTCCGAGCCGCCAGAGTCCTCAGAGTGTTCCGCTCAGTCCGAGCCGCCCGGGGGTCCCGCTCAGTCCGAGCCGCCAGGGGGTCCCGCTCAGTCCGAGTCTTCGGAGTGTTCCGCTCAGTCCGAGCCGCCAGGGGGTCCCGCTCAGTCCGAGCCTCCGGAGTCTTCGGAGTGTCCCGCTCAGTCCGAGCCGCCAGGGGGTCCCGCTCAGTCCGAGCCGCCAGGGGGTCCCGCTCAGTCCGGGCCGCCGGAGTCTTCGGAGTGTTCCGCTCAGTCCGAGCCGCCGGAGTCTTCGGAGTGTTCCGCTCAGTCCGAGCCGCCGGAGTCTTCGGAGTGTTCCGCTCAGTCCGAGCCGCCAGGGGGTCCCGCTCGGTTCGGACCTTCCGAGTTTCCTGTGTCCTTGACCGCCCTGGGCTCAGGGGAGTCCGGGCATGTTGCGGCTCTGGTGTGTCTTCGTCGTCGCCGCCGCCGCCGCTGGGGGCGCGGTCGGCCTCCAGTGTCTTCTCCTCGTCTCCGCCGCCGCCGCTGGGAGCGCGGTCGGCCTCCAGTGTCTTCTCCTCGTCTCCGCCGCCGCCGCTGGGAGCGCGGTCGGCCTCCAGTGTCTTCTCCTCGTCTCCGCCGCCGCCGCTGGGAGCGCGGTCGGCCTCCAGTGTCTTCTCCTCGTCTCCGCCGCCGCCGCTGGGAGCGCGGTCGGCCTCCGGTGCCTGCTCCCCGTCGCCGCCGCCGCTGGGAGCGCGGTCGGCCTCCAGTGTCTTCTCCTCGTCTCCGCCGCCGCCGCTGGGAGCGCGGTCGGCCTCCGGTGCCTGCTCCCCATCGCCGCCGCCGCTGGGAGCGCGGTCGGCCTCCAGTGACTTCCCCTCGTCGTCGCCGCCGCCGCTGGGAGCGCGGTCGGCCTCCAGTGATTCCTCCTCGTCCTCGTCGCCGCCGCCGCTGGGAGCGCGGTCGGCCTCCCTCGTTGGGACTTTGCTTTGTGGCCCCTTGGCCCCTGCGGCCTCCTGACCTGTGTGTTTTTTGTTTTGGATTTCCCACTGACTCCCCTGAACTGTGGACTGTTTTTTCCCCTGCTGTTTTTGTTTTGTCATAGCTCCTGAACTGTTCCTTGTTTTGACCCCCTGTTTTGGACATTGGAGCTCTCCGGCCTTGTGCTGTCGCTTTTTATTTCATCCGGTTGTTTTTTGTTTTCTCATCCCCATGTTTTGCTCTGGTTTTTGGACTGTTATTCAGCTTGTGCCATTGCTTTTCTTTGTTCTGTTCCTTTTGCTTATTGTTTTTTGCCCTTGTGCTCTTCCCTTGCTCCAGTGCTTCCTTGTGTTTTTGGGTTTGTTCCTGACTTTGTTTGCTCCCTGGCTGTTTTTGTTTCGGGCCCTCCTTCCTGGTCCCCCGCCTCCCGCCCTTGTCTGGTTTTGTTTCTGGTTTTGGCCGTCGGGAGCCGGCCTTTGAGGGGGGGGTACTGTCATGTCCTGGGCCGTTGGCCCAGCGTTTTGTGTTAATAGTTTATTTCCTGAGTTTGTCCTCCCTGTATGTTTGTCATGTTCCCAGTGTTGTGACTTGTCTGCGTGTTCCTTGGTTTATCACTTCCTGTTTTATTTTGCCAATGTGATTTCCTTGTGCTTTGTGTTTAGCTTTGCTTCCCCTGTGTAATTAGTTTCATTTGCCTCACCTGTTGTTCCCTGCTGTTTCCTCTTGCCCTGATTACCCATTGTGTATTTAAGCCCTCAGTTTTCATTTGTTCTCTGTCGCGTCGTTGACGTTGTGTGTCCGTGTGTTTCTGTGTTCCTGTGTTCCCGTGTTCCCTACGCCTGCCCTTCGTCTCCCTGTGCCTCCCTTCCAAGGTTTTTGTATTTTTGTGTTTCCCCAGTGGAATAAACGCCCTTTTAAGTTACCCCTGGAGTCCTGCGTTTTTGCCCTTCCTTGCCCGTTTCCTCCCCGGCCATGACAATCCTGAATTAAGACCTTGAGTCTATGAGTCAATACATGAGCACAGCTCAGGCACTGGAAATAACAACAAAAGCTCCAGGCTGATAGAGCAGTACTCCAGGTCTCTAAGGCCAGACCGACCAATGTGAGCACCGTCTGGACTGACCACAAGAAAGTCTGTGAATCAATGCCCCACACATGGATACTGGAGTGCTTGGCTTAGTGCACAGATAACATTCATCAGGAACTCAATGGGACTGTGGAAGAAACACCATAGGTCAACTCCAAGGAAAGCGGTGATGCACGGTCCCCACTGCTGTTCTGCAGAGGCAGCAACCCTTCGGGTCATCGTAAAAAGTGCACATGGATATAGATTCAGGAGTGGAGTGACCTTCAGCCACCTCCTGCACATGGATGACATCAAGCTGTATGCCAGGACTGAGCGAGATATTGAGTCACTGACCCACCTCACCAGGATCTACAGTGAGTGTTGAAATATGAAGCAGTAATTTGTTCAATGGTTGTTAATGGAGTGGCTGTTGTGCTGCCATCTGTTGCATCTGCTAAGTACTGCATCGTTGTTGTTCTGTTGTGTTAAATAAAAATGGCTGCTTTCAACAGGTTATGGGCCCAGAGCGTCGCTAAAAAAGCTCTGTAAACTTAGTTGCTGAGTCAGATAAACGGAGTTGTGGAATTCACAATGGATGATAAGACGTTTATTGACAAGCTGAGCGGACCAGAGAACTGGGCAACATGGAAGTTTCAGATGGAGCATTTGCTGAAAGCTAAAGGACTATGGGGTATGCTAACTGAGACGGATATGCTAACTGCGGATGCTAACGCACAAGCTACGGCAGAGTTTGAGAGACGGAGAGAAAGGGCATTTTCCTTGTTAGTGCTGAATGTGAGTACACCACAACTGTATTTGATAACAAGTTGCCAAACACCAAAAGAGGCTTGGGACACGCTAAAAGGACATTTTGAGAGAGACACTTTAGCAAATAAACTGTTTCTAAAGAAGAAATATTTCAGATGTGAAATGAAAGAAAAGGAAAGCTTAAATGATCATTTAAAACGAATGAAGGAACTGACTGATCAGCTAAAGGCAATAGGTGCTGTAATTGAAGAAGAAGATCAGATCGTAACACTCCTGGGTAGCTTACCACCAAGCTACGCTACAATTGTTACAGCTCTGGAGACAAAGATGGACAATTTGACACTGCAGTTTGTTCAGCAAGCTTTAATAAACGAAGAGCAAAAGAGAGCTAATGTTGATGACTACGGTGCTGCTACATCAGGTGGTGCATCAGCCATGTCAACACAAGTTCACAGAGGAATGCAGATTGATTCAAAAGTAGTGGGAGCTGAAAGACAAAGTTCATGGAGATGTTACAAGTGTGGAAAAGAAGGACACATAAAGCGTAACTGTCCAAGCTGGAAAAAACGAATCAAAAACCACAAAGCCAAAAATGTGATCTGTGAAAATGCAGAAGACTCCTCTGAAAGTGCATTCGTTGCTAAAAATGCGAATCTTACTGAAGGACCAAGACAAATTGAGTGGTTGATCGATTCTGGAGCATCAAAACACATGACGTGTGATAAAGAAATTCTTCAAGATTACCAGCAGTTCTCAAACCCACAGTCTGTAAAACTGGGTGATGGCAGAGTTGTTGAAGCCAAAGGTTTTGGCATTGTTAAACTGAACATGATCTTCAAAGTCAGTGATGCTAAACCTGCCACTATGTATGATGTGTTGTACGTTCCAAAGTTGTCTGGAAATCTCTTTTCAGTGGGAGCTGCTACAAGAAAAGGAAATACAGTGCAGTTCAAAGGATCTCGTTGCTACATACGTGACAAGGATGGAATTCTTTGAGGAATGGGAACACAAAGAGCTGATGGACTGTATCAGTTAGATGTTGAAGGAGCTTCACCTATCTGTTATAGTGCATCAAGTGCATCAGTGACAGCTAATCTGTGGCATCAGCGCTTGGGTCACACTACCAAGCTAAAGGAACTAGAAGGTCTGGTAAATGGAGTGAAATTCTCTGCAGACAAAGAGCTTCCCTTCTGCGAAGCATGTGTGGAGGGCAAGCTGACGAGACAGTCATGTAAGACAGTGGGAGAAATCCGTTCCAAACGTAAGCTGCAACTGATCCATAGTGATGTCTGTGGACCCATGCAGACTGAGTCAATAGGTGGATCAAAATACTTTGTAACATTCATTGATGACTTCTCTCGCTGCTGTAAGGTTTACTTCATGAAACAAAAAAGTGAAGTCTTAAGCAAATTCAAGGAATTTGAGAAAACATACTCCAATGAGTGTGGACACAAAGTTGCAAGACTAAGATCAGATAATGGTGGGGAGTACATTTCAAGGGAGTTTCAAGACTATCTGAAGGCTCAAGGTATCCACCATGAAATGTCTGTACCTCATACGCCTCAACAAAATGGAGTTGCAGAAAGGAAAAACAGAACATTGATTGAAGCAGCTAGAAGCATGTTGTTGCATGCTAAGCTACCAAATATGTACTGGGCTGAAGCAGTAGCAACAGCAGCCTACATACAAAACAGGTTGCCCACATCTGTTCTGAAGCAAGAGACACCTTACCAACGATGTTCTGGCAAAAAACCTGACATCAGTCATGCGAGAGTGTTTGGTTGTGTTGCTTATGCACATGTCCCAGATGCTGAAAGGTGAAAACTAGACAAGAAAGCAGTAAAGCTCAGATTTGTGGGCTATGCAAGCAACGCAAAAGGTTATCGTTTGTTCGATGAAGAGAAGAGAAGAATCCTGATTCGAAAAGATGTCATCTTTAGTGAGACAGAATTTGACTGGAAAAATGAGGTGGATGCTTCCTGTCCAGAAAAGGGAGTGACTATCATCACAGAAGAAAAGGAAACAACTGATGATGAAATCACTGTCGATGAAACTGTTAAAAAAGGGAGTAGAATCAGAAGTGCACCAAAGAGATATGGATATGATGAGTTTGCAGATATGGTGACTATTGATCATTGTGCTAATGTGTGTTCTGTCACAGAACCTGGTACACTGAAAGAAGCATTAAAGAGTCCAAATGCAAAAGAATGGCAAGAAGCGGCTGATTTGGAATACGAGTCACTGCTAGAAAATGAAACTTGGGATCTGGTGGAACTACCAAAGGACAAAGT
The DNA here is from genome assembly GCF_007364275.1 of Archocentrus centrarchus. Taxonomy (NCBI): domain Eukaryota; kingdom Metazoa; phylum Chordata; class Actinopteri; order Cichliformes; family Cichlidae; genus Archocentrus; species Archocentrus centrarchus. Next base: position 28,741,622 of record NC_044367.1, on the reverse strand, counting down.
GGTTGTAGGGTCAAGATGGGTGTTCAAAGTCAAGCATCAAAGTGATGGAGAAGTGGAGCGATACAAGTGCAGACTTGTTGCCAAAGGCTACTCAAAGCTGTATGGTGCTGACTACAATGAAACCTTTTCACCTGTGATACGTTTTAGCTCAATTCGTACATTATTATCCTTTGCCATCCAGAATAACCTACATGTGCATCAAATGGATGTTGTCACTGCATTCCTAAATGGACACTTGGAGGAAGAAGTATACATGGAACAACCTGAGGGATACATCAAACCAGGTCAGGAGCACCTTGTGTGCAAGCTAAAAAAATCAATCTATGGACTAAAACAGTCTCCTCGTTGTTGGAATAAAGAATTCACACAGTTCATGAAGGATCTTGGATTTAAGCAGAGCACCTCAGATCCTTGTGTGTTTGTGAGGTCATCACAGGAGCTGGAGATCATTGCAGTCTATGTAGATGATCTGATGTTGATTACAGAGTCAACTGAAAGCATGGATGAGTTAAAACTAGCTCTCCAGGAGCACTACAAAATGAAGGACTTGGGTGAGCTGTCCTATATCCTGGGCATCTCAGTTGTTCAAGACAAAGAAGAAAACTGCATCGCTCTTCATCAGAAACAGTACATTGAAACCATTCTTCAGAAGTATGGGATGGATAAAGCAAAAACTGTTGCAACCCCCGCTGACATCAGTGTAAAGCTGAAAAAGGATGATGGTGTCAGTAATCCTGTCAATCCAAGTACTTACCAGTCCATGGTAGGAAGTCTGCTGTATGCAGCGATGACAACAAGACCAGACATAACACAAGCAGTGAGTACAGTGTCAAAATTCAGTGCAAACCCAAATACTGCACATCTGACTGCTGTAAAGAGAATTTTTCGATACTTAAAGGGCACAGTTAACCTTGCTCTGAAGTATGACTGTACAGGGAACAAAGATCTGATTGGCTTCTCTGATGCTGACTGGGCTGGAGATCAGGATGACCGGCATTCAACAACAGGCAACATATTTCTGCTGGGTGGAGGAGCAGTGAGCTGGCTAAGCAAGAAACAAGCAACAGTTGCACTTTCAACAGCAGAAGCTGAGTATGTTGCTCTCAGTCAAGCAGCTCAAGAGGGTACCTGGCTGAGAAGATTACTAAGTGATCTAGGTATGGTCACAACGCCTACAGTGATTCTGGAGGACAATCAAGGAGCTATTGCAATAGCAAAGAATCCAGTGAACCATTCAAGAACCAAGCACATAGACATTCGCTATCATTACATTCGTGAGTGTGTGCAGAACGGTGAAGTCAAGTTGGAATACTGTCCAACAGATGACATGAAGGCAGATATCTTGACAAAACCTCTTACAAGACAGAAATTTGAGTATCTCAGGAGAGAGATTGGACTTGTCCCGATGTAAATCTGTAATAGAATGTCTTGCTGTGTGGATTTGTTATAAAATGGGCAATATTTTTTTGTTGGATATAGCAAGACAGAAGTAAACTATAAACCGGAAGGAATAATAGGTTAGTTTTTGCAAGTTGAGTTAAATTTATTATTTCAGCATTACCTTGTGTCTTAGAACCATTGTAAAATTAAGTGGGAGTGTTGAAATATGAAGCAGTAATTTGTTCAATGGTTGTTAATGGAGTGGCTGTTGTGCTGCCATCTGTTGCATCTGCTAAGTACTGCATCGTTGTTGTTCTGTTGTGTTAAATAAAAATGGCTGCTTTCAACAGTGAGGACATCAGGATGTCATTCAGACTGGAGAAGTGTGGCTGACTGGTTGCAAAGAGGGCGAAGATGATCCAGACTGAAGGGCTGAAGTTGCCATTTGGCAGAATAGCAGACAAATAGGACATCTACACGTAGCTGGGTATCCCACATGAACCGTAACAAAGATGCAAAAAGGTCAGCCACAGCATACCTCCAGAAGGTAAGACAGGCACTGAGAAGTCAGCTCAGCGGTGGGAGTAAAATCCAAGCCATCAGAGCACACGCCCTCCAGGTCATCAGAAACCCAGCTGGAATAATCAGCTGGTCCACTGCTAATAGGCGTGTTAGGAGCAAGGCACAGTATCAGAGGTCTCTGTCCAGGAGAGTGATGTCTTAGGAACAGCTAAGATCCTGTGCAGAGCCCTCACACCCAATACTGAAGCTTTGAGAAAGATTTTTATATTTAAAGAAATGATGAAGTTGTTAAAGCAAAGTTAAAAAAGGCTTTGCAACATGAGAGACTCATCTGACATGGATGGTGGTGGAAAAAAGGCTGACACTTCTCATCTTCTTATTCTGTCCGTTTCATGACAGAACGAAGGGGGATTACTTTCTTTCAAGTGCAAATGAGAATATGGACTTAATCCACAAAGAGATGGACTGGGGAATGGGTCACAGCCGCCTTCTGAGCTTTGATACGTCTTTATTTTCATGTACGGCTTTGAGAGAAAAGCGCACTCAGTGTAGTCACAGACCCAAGCGTCTGAAGCACGACCGGTTTTCCTTGTGTTTGGATCAAAGCTGAGAGAGAGCCAGCGCCCTCAGAGCCACGAAGAGAAGAAAGAATGAAGAACACTGAGTCACACTGCAGGTTAAGTTATGGGTTATCGTTTTCCTTGACAAACTGTGCTGAACTCTGTGTTTCGGCTTCTGTCTTACAAATGCTTACATCACACAAAGCAATTAAAGAAGTCCTCGTGAGACTGAAATCTGATCTATTTTGAGTTCTAATGAGCTGCAACCTCCATGCAGGCCCCCAAAAGCTGTGCAGAATTAATAGCATTTCACCCCAATTATGCTGCAGCCTGAACAACACGAGTAGACAACAAACACCAACCTGGTTAGGAAATGTTTTTTGTTCCATAAAACTCTTCACCTGAAACCTGCTACAACTTTTGGCCTCTTTCTCACCCCGACTGCAGTTGTGTTCATAGATAGCATTCATACAGCATTCTGGTCCAGGGACTTAATGACTCACACTGATGTCCGTTCACAAAATTAACTCGTCATGGATGAAGAGACACATACCTGAATAAGGAGGAAACCGGGGGAAAAGGAAAATGTAGAAGAGAAAAAAAGGAGTGAGTAAATCCTTGCAGATATAAAGAAAGGGTGTGTGTGTGCGTGTGTGTGCACATGATAGAGAGCAAGGATAAATCAGGGAGTGCAGAGAGATCAAGGGAGGAAAGAGATGACCCATTGAAGGGGCATGATTCAGCAGGAGGACCAAAATAGAGCCATTATTGTCCAGCCAGTCGTGCAGAGGGGAGTCATAATTCTTGCTCCCATCTTGTCAGTGGCAGTATTACTCAGCGTTTAGATGAAGAGAACACCAGAACACACACACTTGTTCACACACTCATTTCAAACAATGAATTTAACTAAATTCATTCCTGTATAAATAATAGTGTGAGTCACGCTGTCATCACGGGGCATTGAATACTGCTGCCCTGTCAGACGCATGAACATGAAAAAATAAGGCTCCAGTCATACATGCCTAGAGACTGATTGGGGACCACCTGGCAACCTTTGGTCTCTAGAGAAAAATGTGTTTTACCCACCCGGCTGGTGAATGGTTAAGGGGGGCTGATGGTGACTGGAGGTTAGGCCTCACTGTGTAAGTGAGGCCTAATGGTGTGAAAGACCTGCAAAGTCTGCGTTCGAGGTAAGACACAAGTTAGTGAGTCAGAGGGGTGTGTTCTCCATTCTGTCTGCAAGCTTTGTGTTGGCTTTTTGGCTGTTTTCACTCAATACTTTTTATTAGCTTTTTAATTTGGCTTTAATTTCAATTTAATTTTAGTTTTAGGGGTTACCCTAACATATTGTTGGCTAGGTTAGGAAGTATTAACTCTGTGTGGGGACAAATTACACTTGACTATAGTGAGCTGCATCACAGCACTGAAACCAAAGGACACCTTAGGCTTTGACAAAAGAGCAGTTTACAGATGAGGTGCTTTACAGATGAAATGCGTCAGTGACAACAGACACATTTTTAACACCATGGCTGTTTAAGGGAACAATCGTGAAGTTAGCAAGAGCAAAGCAGCAAGAGAGTTGAAGCAGGACCATCAATCAGGAAAGGCAAATGACCCAAATCAACCCCCCCCGAAGCCTCACTCTGTCTCACTATGGTTTTCTATGCAGTTTAATTCACATGACAATCAGAAGGTAGTTTTCACGAAGGAACACCAGCTAAACAACCTCACAGGAAAGATATTTGTTTTCATGATAAATGTGAGCTTAATTTAAGCTCACATTTATCATCAATTTAGTGGGACAGAGTCTGGTATGGGCAGCATTTTATATTTGGTATTTAGGTGCTGCCTCGGTCACCCCACAAAGAAACCCTGCTCTCAGAACAGAAGTCATGTTATTCTTACTGGTGCAAACACAAAATGAGATATTTTTCATCTTGCCATTGGGGTGTAGCTGAAAAGGCTGAGAACCTGTGCCTAATATTGTGCTTTAATGGCGCATGCATTTATTAATTAGAATGTGCATGGTGCATAGAAAAATAAACTATGAAATAAACATGTAGAAATCCTGGGAGCATACATGAGTACAGATAATATTTGTCTGGGTATAAATATGCTGAACATCACAGGAGGCAGATGAAGTGTCCACATACATTACAGTGCATTCATTTTTAAAAAGTAATCAATAAAAGCAGCTAAATTTATTCAAAGTAAAAACCACACACACACACACACACACACACACACACACACACACACACACACACACACACACACACACACACACACACACAGCCCTGCCAGCCAGGTTGATTAACGTGAGACACAAAGGCAGTGAGTCAACCACTCCATCTCTGTTAGGACCTCTCTATCTATCAGGGCTGGCTTGTATGCTAACATGGGCGTGGGGTTTGGAGGAGAGTTGAGTGACACGTTGTTAAGAGTCTTTCTCCCCGATTGGATTTATAACTCCAAAGGAAATGCAGCAGTTTGTTTTGCAGCAGGCTTTTAAGGATATGTAAATGATCTGAAGGGAGGGGGAGCGGAAGATGGATGGTGGGTTCCATTACTGGCACTATCACAAGTGCTGCAGACAGAAACATTAAAGAAATGAATATAGAAATAGTTCAGATAACAGAAAGTAGACTGGGTGAGACATTACTCAGAGTTACTCAGCCACACCTGGAGTGTTTGTTAAAGTTTAGTGTCCTGAGCAGTGTGAACAACAAATGAAACATTTTATGACCCGTTGATCTGAGGATCAGGTGCTGCTCTACACTTCATGAAAGTTACACTGTTTGTATTTGATAACTTCTGCAGTCAGAAATGGCGACACCTCTGCTTCAGCTTCCAGACGAAAAGCATCAGTTAGATGTGTCACTGTGTGTTAGCCTCACGCATCATTCAACAAATTGGCTTCTTGTTAACGAGACAGACGGAAATACCCAATGAAAGCTAACAATAGAGGCTTCAGAGGCGAGTGTGTCCATGTTTCACGGTGGTTGATGATGACCGTGGTGATGCTGCAGGCTTCAGGATGGCAGGATGTCGGAAAGCAGGTTTCAGAGAGCGGTGCACTCATAAATATGTCAAGCAACAGCAGAGAAAGCACTCTCAACAATTATGTCTCGATCAAAAATAGGCAGGTTGGTTTAAAATAGGGTGTAGTGAAGGTGTAGAGCTACATCCTCTAATGTGATCAGGAGTTCCACGGGCAAATTAAAGGCTGAAACAGACTACAACATATGTTGAGTCCCTCTCCCAGCTGTGGCTTAACTGCTTTGCTGCCCCCCCCCCCAGTTTGGAGCTGGTCTGCTAACCCCCAAGCACATCAAGTAGGCTTACATCTCCTCCAGTCTCTCTCTCTCATACTGGTAACAGCCAGCCTGATAGCCACCAACCTGCTACCCAGAAGCCCTGAAGCAGCTATCCAAGCTGTTCCCATCTCACTGGTTCTCATGGGACTCCTCTCTAGCTCCCACTAGAACTTAAAGCTATAGAAAATGTTGAGGGCTCAACAATCATGTTTTTACTAGACTTGGCTCTAGAAAAAAAAAAAAACGAACCCCAGCCCATTACTCATACTGCTAACAGTCAGCCGGTTACTTTCCAGTCAGTCTTCCAGTTCACCAGCATCGACCTGCCTGATCCCGTCTCCACGTCTCTGTGCTTCGTTTCCACGGCTCTGTTTGGATTCTTCATTTACCTTCTTGCAGAGACAAGACATTAAACTCTAGTCTCTGCCTTCTTCTGAAATCAGCTTACTGTAATAAAGCTTTCTTTTTGCTTGCATGCAGTTTACTGTGTGTGGATTTGGCTTACAATAACAGCTAGTTATGGTAGCTATATGTGCAGCCTTTTATGGAGTTTGTGATTGCTTTCTTTGGTTATGAATGCATGAGTTAGTGCAGATACAACAATATAAACTATATATTTTTAATAGAAAACTCTCCACTTTGTCTCCATTTTCTCATGCTGCACTGAAACAATACGTCACTTTGAAAGGGAGCAGTGAGGAGGATGCCCAGGTAGACGATTTACCTGGGGTTTGTTGGGGAGTCCAATCAATGCTGCAGGTGGAGGGGAGGCAGAACTGGATCCCTGAAAACAAGGGAGCGGTGGGATATTCAGAAGAGTGGGCACATTTGCCCAAACACACAGTATACAATATTAACATTATAGGAACCATACTTTGACTGGATCCAGGAAGACACTGCAGGGTGTAAGGATCAGCTCACGCAGTGGGAGTTTTGTACTTTCTCATTTAGTGATGTGTGTGGAGCTGTTGTTTTAAAATGAATCAGTGTGTGTGTGTGTTAGCAGGATTTTCATTTTGATGTTTTAATGTTATTTCTGCTAACACCACGCAGTAGACATATTCTTCACAACACTTCAGAACTCTGAACATCAACTCATTTTCTGACGTTTGCTCGATCAGTTATATTCAGACTTTATTAAGGACACAGATCATGAGTGGATCCACATAACAACAATCAACATTTCTCCTTTAGTCAGGACGACACTGAGACCTCTGCAGTTTGTCAGATTTAATCTAAAATCATAAAAAAAACCCATAATAATTAAAGAAAGTTAGAGGTTAGAGGTCATGGCCACCCTGGTTAATGTAAAGTGCTGGATGAAGTGAAAAATAATGATCATATTTGTCACTGGTTAATCTTCATGAAATGTGAAAGAAATGAAACGTGTCTGAAGCAGGAAGCAGTCTGAGCCATTATGTAAATTAAGATAGGGCAGATCACTTGAGGCCGCTGGCTTATTTGGTTTTTAATAATATAACAGTAAATCCAGTGTTATGACACACAGCGGTCAGCCAGAGTGCTGCTTTAGTTGAACAAGTCTGTAGCAGAAAAACCGTCTTCATGGCTCTATGCATGACCGAATCCTAAAGCAGTTTATTTTTGGGTTATGTGCTACAAATAAAAATATTACCACTGCAGTGCATAATAAATCGTGAGCTACTTCTAAATGAGATTTTTGCAAAGGTAAAGGAAGAGACCCAGAGAGAAAAAAATGGTGCACTTTATGTTGCTAAAATGAATTGAACAGAAGAACCTAATTAACTTCCCACCCTTCTGAAAACCTCTCACATTCATCTAATTTAGCAAACTTTAATAAAGTGCTGTGCACACATTCAATTCAAAACAACAGAGAAATCCTTTTCTGGCAGCTCGCTGATGTTCTGCTGAAAGATTCCTTTTGTTCCAGTGCACTTTATCAGAGCGCAGCCTTCAGTGGGCGATTCCACATAGAGCCAGTTAATTGGGCAGAGAGCACAGATACATCTTGTGATTCTGCCCGGCTTCCTGGCTGCTCTCTGCTGGTAACAGAACTCTGCGTCTTCAGTGGTATGTAGGCTCCTTTCATCGCACTCAATATCAAAATGAAACTATGAATAGAACCAAGTACTTACAGTGAGGCACTGCATATGAAATACACAAAAAATATTGAGGCCATCTGTCATGCACCATTACTACATTATTTTCATCATTCTGCATCACACATATGGAAATATCGCACAATGACATGACACATACCTCTTTTCAGGAAGGAATACAATTGAGCATGTCATCGCACTGATGGCCCAGTACATTCTCAGTCTTTGATTCCTGAGCATTGAGATATCTTACAGTAAAAAATACATCGTCACCGCTGAGCACAGCCGGTTACCTTCATCTATTCTTGCAGTCCAGCATGTGTGCATGTGTGTTTGATAGGATATGCATGTAGGCATGATGAGGTTGTGTCTAACAGGCTACATACTGTGACTGTACTGGTTTGAGAGTGATTGTGAATACAGAGCTAATTTCCAGTGAAATACAGCTGTATGCAAAGGTCTGGACAGCCCGGTGCAAACACCCTAGTCGACCTTATAACTCTTGACTTGCGTTGTAAGTCTTAATGAATCCGATGGGATAATGATGTTATGTGATGTTAGAGGGGAATTAATATCAGCAGGAGAAACAATTTGCTCAAACTTTTGCATACAGCTGTAACAGGACAGGATCCATTTACCATTGTGCAAACATCATTTCACAGCCTCCTGTCCTTTTTCCTTAAACGCATCCATCCAACAGCTCACATAGTAAACAGGATGTCTTTATATAGTTATATGATAACTGCCAACATTTAATTCACTCCACTTCAGAGTGACAATACACAGAGAGCTCAAAATAGGTCAGTTCCTGTTATCATTGCAAAGATTGTTGTGACCTTGTACACACTGGACTTTTCTATAGTCTACCAGTGAGCTCTTAAAATAGTCCATTAAAATAAATGTGTGTAACATTTGTTATGCAATAACATCCAATGATTTAAACCAGTACACTGAAATGAGGAGTGCTGTCCTGGGAGATCATTCACATTAGTGTTGACAGCTGCTTCAGAGGAGTTCATACTGCTTTCAGTAAATGTTTCTGAAGGATTCCTGTTCAGTACATTTATCACTGCAGAAGGTCTGTTACATTCTTGCAGCATGTTGCGGTCCATGAGATACAGTTTTGCTGCTACAATGCAGTCTTTTTTCATGGAGTATGCAGAAGGAAGTTCTTGCTTGAATGCCAATGATCACAATTGATCTGCATGTTGCTGTAAGTGCACTGGCAGCTACAAACCATAAGCTGTAAATATACTTTGAGCTACATTTTGTCTGCTGAGAATGAGGTATGAGCTCACAGAGTGAGAGACACGTATGTGATTTCTGCACTGTTGTACTCGTATCTGCCACTCCATAGTTCTACGCTAGCGCTCCTGCGCACCGAGTCTCGCCTCTGGCCCCTCTTCTGCCACCTGCACCACAAAAAGGCCTGCTCAGATGAAGATGCTTCTGGACTACCTGGGGTATCCTCTAACACAAGTCCCACAGTCTTCTGGGATACAGCCACACACTCTAGTGTTTCTGCTGTAATATCATCCGACTCCATGAATGGCGGGCCCTCTGAGATTATCTCTTGGAGATCTGGGGGTGATGGATTTGCATCAGGTGGAACAGGCTCTGAGGCTGGACTTGTGGGTCCAAAGTCTATTTCCAGTGATGTATCGGGAGATACTGAACTAGGAGGGGATATTGTGACAGTGATCTGTGGTAGGACCTCATGTAATTCTGAGACTACATCCTGAGACATGTGAGCTAAGTGATACTCCATTGCTGGGTCCAAAAAGTCAAACTCTGTTGACTCTGAAGGATTCAAGGGGCACATTGCAGCAGGGTCAGCAGGTGGCAGAGGTGAGCTTGGACTATCTGACTGGTACATGGGTAGGTCTAAATCCTCTATATTAGATGAAGAGTCAATACTTATGTCAAAAGGCTCTGGCTCAGGATCCATAAACACTGAGTCAAGATCATCTTGATCTAGGGACGTCAGCATGACTAAGTCAAAATGGACCAGATCAGAATGATATATAGTGGTGGTCTCAAGCGGTTCTGGAAGAGGTGGCCAATCTGAGTCTTGAGACTCTGATTCAGGGTTTGGTTGAGTTTCTACAGCGCTGGAAGCAAAAGTTGAGACCGATGTTATTTCCTCAGGGGGGAGGTCAGAAGGATAATCGGGAAATGTGATAATAGGATCTGGATCTGTGAGGCTGCCAGGCGGACTTGCAGGAGAGTCTGTGTCGACATACTCTGACACGACGATAGAAGGACATTTTATGGCAGTCTCTGTATTAGATGGTGTAACAGAATGAAGCTCCAGAGTTGCTGTATCACAGACTGAGGGTGAGCCTTTGTTAATGGCATCAGATGAACACACTGTGGGCAGGTTTGATGGTTTCTCTTGTGTTGAGTCTGAGGAGTCTGGATTTTTTAATCCTGAATATGTTGAAGACACAGTAGCAGGGTCTTGAGAGACTGAATCTGGTTTGTCCACAGTGACAACATCTGGAGATTCTGAATCTGACATGATGTCATAATCCTGTTCCTCTGGTGGAGACACAGTAACTACAGGGACTGGATATGGCAGCTGTATCTTATCCTTTTGAATCTGCTCGGGGTCTGGGGGGTCCGTGTTATTGGTGAAAGATGACTCAGCATGGGGGAGGGAATTATTAGCTGGGCCTGCATCTGTTTGCTGGGGAGTGATTGTCACGTCTTGTTCTGCTGTTAATGAACTCTGAGGACTCTCAGGAGCTGCTTCTGATGAAGGTGGAACTGTACCTTGAGTGGTGAGTGTAAGGTCATTAGTGGCCATGTCAGAGGAACTTACAACTACATCTGGTGCTGGTTCAGGTTCAGCTTTGGTGGGCACAGCAGTCATATCAAATGGCTCTGGTTTGACTGCTCGAACAGAGCCAGGAAGTATTGGATCCAAGGAAAGTGGAATGGCACTCTCCACGTACATTGACTGTGGAGAGGCAAGAATGCTTGGGTCCATTGAGAGCTGTTTTGGCAGACCTCGGCGGGCCCCTTTCCTTTCTTCCTTTTCATCTGGACAGTTAACAGCTGCGTCTGCAGTGCTTTGCCTGACCAAGACTTTGCTACGGGCCTGGGTCCCCACCGATACTTTGGACACCTGGGGCTTTTTCTCTCTAGCTCCCCCAGTGCCTCTTTCTGCAGCAGAGGTTCCAAATTGTCCTGCCCCTAGCCCCACCGCTGCCCCTGCCCCGGCCCCTGGTCCTGTCTCTGTCCCTGTCCCTGTCCCTGCCCCTGGCCACGCCCTTGTTCCTGTCCCTGTACTAGGTCCAGTTCCTGCACCCAAACCTGCTCCAGCTCCAGTTGCCATATTGCCTCCTTGGGGAGACCATGTGTTGTAATGCTGTGTGAAAGTGTTGAAGTTACTGTTGAAAGCACGAAGCTCCTTACAGAGGTCCCTCCTGAGTTCAGCTAACTCTCGACGCATGGCCGAGACCTCTTCCTTCCACTGCATGCTGATAGCTGCAGCCAAAGTAGCCGACTCTTTGATACTGGCCTGGATGGCTTTTGGCGATGGCCGTTCTGGAGCGCTAGCTCCAGGGGATCTGAAGAGGCTTGGAGAAACAGGCGGTCCAGACAACGGTTTGGCTGTGGCCCCCGTGTTATCTTGGTGGTAAAGCCTGTCTCTTCTGATGGGGCAGCCTAGATCATCATGAGTCAGAGGGGCTGTGTCTGCCAAATCCTCATGTATTCTGGCCTGGTCAGGTAAACAAGAGTCTTCCTGCACATAATTTCTGTCTGGAAGACAAATGTAAATATGTATCTGTAATATGGCTACAGGTGTGAGCAGCTGGAGAGAATGTGCTTTTCATTGCCACAAAGCAGTAACATCAAGTCATGCACTGAATGCCATGAGTCAAAATAAGAGAATGGCTGAACAGCAGTTAAGTACTAACCTTATGATTATTGTACCAATTTGCTTATCTGACTCCCATAGATGTATATCAGCAATATTATTTTATATTAGCACAGAAAACTCTGAATGGATGGATGGAAGTCTAATGCAGACAGCACTCCCATTTTGACTCATATCTGTTAATGGTTTACACTGCCTTCTCACCCTTAATTTCTAGCATGCATCCTTCACATCTTTTCAATGCACAAAGCTGAAACTCCAGAACACATCACAGAGAATGGACAATATTTCTAATCAGTGAGGTGTGAGAACAATCCTTGCATGCTCTTCAGCTCGAGAGGTAAGGAAATGTGAACTTTGTGCAGTGAATAGAGGCAAAGATGAGCAAAGATTCATTTTTCTCATCAATCAGGAAGTACAGTATGAACCCTATTGAAAATGTGAAGTCCACTTTGATTGACTAAATTGAGTTGCCCCCATATCCAAAACAGAGGCAAAATGCATTTCACCAAACTCCTAAGAATGCAAAGATATTTGAGTTTACTGAGAAAGCAGTGTAAGCACACATTTATTGATCATAAGCACATCTCCAGATGTCCACACCTCTAGCTCTGCCTACTATAGTCCAACTGTTAGTATCTACTGTGGGAGGAGGTGGAATCCTCTCAGACTTCTTGTCCGAGCAGTTTTTCTTCTTTTCTTCCCACATTCTTCATCTGTACAAGGACGCATCCTTTCCTCTGTGAATCCAGCAATCATGGGAATTGTTGAAACCAACAACAGCTTACAGTTTATAATGAACGCTCAGTATCAGAAATAAATGCATGTTCCAGCTGAATAATTTGCATATGTGATACATATGACTAACTGGTGTGACAGTTCAGTTACCATCGCAGTCAGCTTTACATTATGACTTATCTGAGTGGAGACACAGCTGTCTAATATCATCTCGCTGTGTGCAAACATGAGCTTTAATGAGACAAAAGTGTGTGAATCAAACAGTCTATGAGTGAAAAACGTTTGCAGCACTGTGTAAACTCGGTTACAATAAAAAGTTTATATGGCAGTGAGACAATAGAGCTGCGTGCTCAGTGTCACCATGTGGCACAACAAAGAAACTAAGATTTTCAAAAAAGCAGCAGGTGTCCTCATCCTGACCTGATTTTGATTTCACATCGTTTCCCTTTGTGATTTTCAATAGGGTTCATAGCTTTGATGCATCCAGAGGATGAGCAAATGAAGCACTGTATCCCAAATACAGCAGGATGAACTGGTAGCTACAATAATCAATAAAAATGAGAACATACAAGAATGATTCATGCAGATACTCGAAGCTGTTTGACCGTATGAGTTTGCACTAATTCTTTTTTTAATATATCCACACATCAGTGTCAAAATACAATTTTAGTCATTTTGTCAGGACCAACATCCAGAATGCCCATTAATATATTTTGCAAATCAATAATTGTATGTTTAATCCTGCTTACCTGTGGTGGACCTGATGGTGGAGGTGACTGTGGAGGCCATGGGAGGAATGCAGTCATCATCCTGGGAGTAACCAGCCTGGATGGCTCGCAGGTAGCTGTGGCTCCGGGTTCTGAAGCAGCCAGGCAGGTCCAAGGCGTCCATGGCCTGGGATTCCACCTCGCTGAACACGGACTCACACACAGACTCAAACTGGCCATTTATTTCTGTTTCACTCACCTGCAAGAAACAAAAGCCATAAATAAGTATGGTCCTCTACCAGAGGCCTGGGAGCTTGAGGGTCCTCTGCAGTATCTTAGCTGTTCCCAGTATTGTGCTCTTCTGGACAGAGATCTCGGATGTCGTTCCAGGAATCTGCTGGAGCCACTCTCCCAGTTTGAGCGTCACTGCCCCGAGTGTTCCGATTACCACGGGGACCACTGTTACCTTCATCTTCCACATCCTTTCCAGCTCCTCTCTGAGCCCTTGGTATTTATTGAGCTTCTCGTGTTCCTTCTTCTTGATGTTCCCGTCACTTGGTATTGCAACATCTATCACCACGACTTTCTTCCTTTGTTTGTCCACCACTACGATGTCCGGTTGGTTAGCCACCACAAGTTTGTCTGTCTGTATCTGGAAGTCCCACAGGATCTTAGCTCTGTGTTCTCAACCACCCTTGGGAGCGTGTCCCATTTTGACCTCGGGACTTCCAGGTCATACTTGGCACTGATGTTCCTGTATACCATGATACCATGCCGGCCACTTGGTTATGGCGTTCCATGTATGCCATATATATATATATATATATATATATATATATATATATATATATATATATATATATATATATATATATATATATATATATATATATATATATTTTTTTTTTTTTTTTTTTTTCATTCTGAGGAAAATAATTGGATGGTTTTAAATCTCCACTTTTTTGTAACTTTCATATAAAAGGAAAAATAAAACCAGGGCCTTGTGCTGAAAAAACGCAAGGATATCACCTTTGGGCTGGTTCTTCACTTTTACTGCAGGACCTGTTGCTTTCTAAAAATACCACAAAGCTTGATGTTCATGAAATCAGAGTCTGTGTTTGATTTAATGTGTATGATGTATCTGTAAATGCTTTGTTGGACAATCATCACTCCTCTCTCATTTAGCAATATCAGGAGTCAAAGATTGGGATTGACTGGGATTAGAAATTAGAGGACGTTTAGTTGAAGCATTAGGACTCGTAGAAAATCAATGCCTCTTTTTTACTAAGGAGATGAATATCTCAGCCGGCCCCACTGGAATCCTTTCATTCATCCAGATAAACAATGTGCAATAAAGTGTTCTATAAAGAAAGTGGGACTAAATTCATGTCAGAAAAATCATGTCTGGGTTTTAAAAACAATATTTAAAGAAGAAGCGCAGTGGCAATGAAACTAAGGCCTCTGTAAGCGGGGCTTTAATCCCTCGGCGAGCCCCAGCATACGGCAGGAAAATCTTTGCACACCAAAAGGATGCACACTCACCTGGCTCACTTGGCTAACACAGCTAGCCTGACTGAGGGTGCTGACAGCCCGCATATAGCTCTGATTCCTGGAGCGAAATTTGGGTGAGTTGTAGTTGGTGGAGGGATCCAGGGCAATGCTTGGGTGCATATCCCTGGTGGCTTGCAGGTGGTAGCTCTGACTGAAGAGAGAGAGAAAAAGAGAAGCAGGAAAGGAGTGGGACTGGAGCCATCAAGCAAGTCAATTAAACATCATTTGACTGATAAACAAGCATTTTGTCTAGTGGCTAAAGGTGTAGCATGATGATAAACACAGTCAAGTATTATTAAGCACAGCTGGCTTCCTCTGGGCAACCTAAACTTGAAAGCGCGGCTGGTTATGACATCGAGAGGCTGTCGCGTCCTGTTTCTCTCCCCTGATACTTTCATCGGTGTCCTTAAAAAGACATTTTGATTTTTTTTGTTGTTTTGAAACATCCAATCAGTGCTTGGAAATGAGGGAAATGCAAATCAGGAGCTAGTTAGTGAGCAAGCACCCCAGTGTCAGCCAGGTCAATTAAATGTGCTACCCCAGCAGTGCAGGAGAGGTGCTCAGAAACCCACGGCTGGTTAGGAATCTGCTGAAGAGAAAAGGAATCGAAAGGCGCAGAGGAAGGAACGCGCTCTAAGTAAACTAAAGAATAAGATGTGAGTCACTGTTGGAATACCAAAGTGAGGTTAGGTTCCCTCCGCCAGATCTATTTCTAATGACAGGCAGGAATGAGTAAGCAGTTTCTGGGCTTTTTATAGAGATAAACACTGCTGTTTGGCAGCATGGAAATGCCAGTGTGATTAAAAGTCCCCCCATCCATCTTGTGATGCTGTAGCAAGGCCCTGCATATTTGCAAAGTAATATCAACACCCAAAGACATCCTGGAGTAGAAGCATCCAGCGTTTAAGTGTAAACGATGCACTGAAAGTGAAGAAATTAGGATGAAGCTCCACACATCTCACAATCCAAACATATTTTATTTTTAACACTGCATACAGAGACATTAATCCCATGCTGATGTAAAGAACAGCAGGAAAAATCAAATCTATATTATGTTTATCATTGCCTTGTGCTTTGGCAGTCTGAGCAGATTGCCCTTGGTGACCTCTCATTGACTCGTCTTGAGTGTTTGCTCTGTAAGGCGTCCATATTGAATATGTCAGCAGGGCAGCGGGCCAGCTGGCTCTGACATCTGACCACTGCAACCTGGCAGCAACAGAGAGGTAAGGGGAGGCGCTGAGCCTGTATTCACCTTAAGTCTGCAGCAAAATTGGTGATGTAGTTACGCATGTCACTGTTGATTTTATCCAGGCGGTAAGAGCTGTGGGTAGAGAAGAAAACAGAGTTACTGGGTCCCACAAATGGGAGCTGGATGGGTGTGACATCACTGAATGTTTGCTTGGGAGCTTTCACCAAAGTGCTGCAAACATTAGGGTGAAACCACATGACCAACAAGGCTTTAGTGTGATGATGAAAGTGGGAGGAGTCTAGGATTAGATTGAGCTGGCAGGAAAATGGCCAGGTTGAGATGAAGGCCTCTAAAGGAAACATGGACACACAACAAATGCCATGCTGAGGAGAGCATTATGAGAGTGCACACATACAATGTCCACAACCACTGAGTAAAACGTATCTGATGATGAAACATCACAATTACAGTGAATCATAACTCACACTCTCTTTCCCTGTGTGGCTAATTACTTTGGGTTAATTGAGCTAAATGAGGACAAAAACACTCCTTCCTTGAGCAGTGAAACTTTAAAGCTTTTAGCTGACAATTTCAGATGGAAGTGCACACGCTAAGGCTTAAAATGTGTATTACTTCCCCATCTCTGCCTGTAGAGCAGTCTATTATCAGCAGCTGAGTGAAGGGAGGCTGTTTCCAGAATGCGTCGGCCCTTTATCAAATCATGCCACAGCAAATTTCCTCTAATGTTTCTGATTGGTGCTAATGCACTTCCATTGTTGGCCAATATCAAGACAGGGGATGATGGGAATCTCACACTTCCTGCTTTTTACGCTGCCAGTGAAAGTGCTGTTTTAGTGGCTAAGTGATGGGTAGTTTCAGCAGAGGCCATTTCCTCTGATTTTTTTCAGGAGAAAAATTTGAAATAATCATTTCATTAAAGAGGAAACATCTGAGACACAGACAACAGACAGACGACATGTGTCCACACTGGAGCATATGTTCAAAAGCACCCTGCAGGGATAATTTACAGCAAATGTGTTCTAGTGTTTTGTCGGGGGGGGGTCTTGAAATACTGTACCTTAAAGAGGTGAGAATGGGAAGAGCGTAAAATGAACCCAGACGATTCATAATGTTAAGCTCTTGTATTTACTGTTTGAACCGTAACAACATCCAGGAGGTCTTTGGAACAACACATTAGTTCACAGAAGATTAAATAATGCCCATTTTGCTATAATGTTTTTGTTATATTAAAAACAGAAGCAAAAAAAGTGAAGACAAAGCTTTGCCAACAGAACAGCAGCCTATCTATGCGCAACACGTCCCATGCAGCCACGAATCAATGACTTGGAATTACGCTGTGACCTTGAGATCTGAGGGAGAAATGCTCAAACACAATGCTATCCAAATGAGTAATTACATTATGTTGAATCAGGAATTATTGAAAGCTTTGCCAGTGTTAACTCTGATTAATTATAGTGACTCGAGAACCTAATCATGGACGGGTGCCAAACAAATGTGAGTTATTTTGGAAACTGCCATAAATGTGTGATTGATTGGCTCGTGTGATCCGACACAAAGTCAAACTGTCATTTAAAGAGAGGGCGGCGGAGATAGATGTCAGCTCGAGCTGTGCATGTGTGTGCATGTGTGTCAGTGCACCCTGTTATCAGATCTGACACATGATTACTGATTAACTCATTATGCTAATGACTAATAGGGAAGTTTGCCACATGCCATTCAGTTCATCATTATTAATACATTTTCTAAATGTCTTTGGCAGGTCTGACCACACCACAAACAGATATTCATATTCATTTGATCACAGCTGTCAGATTTGCAGCTCACAGGACGCACGTGGCCCTGCAGGCGCGGGGGGAGGCTGGATAAATGATGATTATTTAAAACAGTCATTGGCACTTAATTTTCCTTCTAGTGCACAGGCCGTACGCTCAGTGCTCCTGTGACTGTGATGCATTCTTTACTGCTGAGACGAACAAAGAGGCGACCCTGTCAAACACAAGAGCCTCAAAGAGTGAAGCGAGGTGACACAACTTGACAGCCTGTTCTCACTTTAACATGATTTGCTTCAGGGACCTGCTGCTGTCAAATTTGTGTTTGGCTCATCCGAACGCCCCCAGAGGGACATCAAATTGCTACGAGTGCAGAGGAAATCCAACCTGCGCCACTTCTGTCTGGAATCCAATCTAATTCCACCCCAACAAGCCCATTGAACCCTAATAGCATGAGAGCTCTCGCATCAGGTGGCACTCACATCTTTGACGCCTCTGAACACTTACAAACATAGACCACAGGTGACAAAAATAAAAGATGAAATGCCCACACTTTTAAACAGTAATTAAGGTGCTCAGGCTACTAAGAAGTATTACTAAGTTCAAATTTCACAGGACAGCTTAAATATGCAACAGAATCCAAATTAAATCTGCTTCAGGTCTAATATCTGTTTCAAATTAGTGATTTAAAATGTTCAAGTGTAAAAAAAACATCACCGTCAATTTCTGCCTTCAGAAAAAAACATTTTTAGCACCTCAGAGATGAATCTGATTTATATACTTGTGTGTGTGCTCTTTCATATGGGCTGCTTTCAGCTATGATCGCATTTACATTAAAGCTTTAGGCTGTTCCATGCTGGTTCATCACCTGAACATCTCAGACTTGCCTGAAAACTTCCAGGGGAACTTTCCGGTCCCTATTGTCATGTTTTTTGAAAAAACAAACAAACAAACAAACAAACAAAAAACCCTTAAAAATTTAGATGTTTATCTAGGATCGTTTTATTAGGGTCCATTGGCTCTATGGCTCCATGGCTCTATGGCTCTATGGCTCTATGGTTCCATGGCTCCATGGCTCCATGGTTCCATGGCTCCATGGCGCCATGGCTCTACGGCTCTATGGTTCCATGGCTTTATGGCTCTATGGTTCCATGGCTCCATGGCTCTATGGTTCCATGGCTTTATGGCTCTATGGCTCCATGGCTCTATGGTTCCATGGCTCCATGGCTCCATGGCTTTATGGCTCTATGGTTCCATGGCTTTATGGCTCTATGGCTCCATGGCTCTATGGTTCCATGGCTTTATGGCTCTATGGTTCCATGGCTCCATGGCTCCATGGCTTTATGGCTCTATGGTTCCATGGCTCCATGGCTCCATGGCTTTATGGCTCTATGGTTCCATGGCTCTATGGCTCCATGGCTTTATGGCTCTATGGTTCCATGGCTCTATGGCTCCATGGCTCCATGGCTCCATGGCTTTATGGCTCTATGGTTCCATGGCTCCATGGCTCCATGGCTTTATGGCTCTATGGTTCCATGGCTCCATGGCTCCATGGCTCTATGGCTCTATGGTTCCATGGCTTTATGGCTCTATGGCTCCATGGCTCCATGGCTCCATGGCTCCATGGCTTTATGGTTCCATGGCTTCATGGCTCCATGGCTCCATGGCTTTATGGCTCTATGGCTCCATGGCTCTATGGCTCTACGGCTCTACGGTTCCATGGCTCCATGGCTCCATGGCTTTATGGCTCTATGGTTCCATGGCTCCATGGCTCCATGGCTTTATGGCTCTATGGTTCCATGGCTTTATGGCTCTACGGCTCTACGGCTCTACGGTTCCACGGCTCCATGGCTCTATGGCTCTATGGGTCCATGGCTCCATGGCTCTATGGCTCTATGGTTCCATGGCTCCATGGCTCTATGGCTCTATGGTTCCATGGCTCCATGGCTTTATGGCTCTATGGTTCCATGGCTTTATGGCTCTACGGCTCTACGGTTCCATGGCTCCATGGCTCTATGGCTCTATGGCTCCATGGCTCCATGGCTCCATGGCTTTATGGCTCTATGGCTCCATGGCTCTATGGTTCCATGGCTCCATGGCTCCATGGCTTTATGGCTCTATGGTTCCATGGCTCCATGGCTTTATGGCTCTATGGTTCCATGGCTCCATGGCTCTATGGTTCCATGGCTCCATGGCTCTATGGCTCTACGGCTCTATGGTTCCATGGCTCCATGGCTCCATGGCTTTATGGCTCTATGGCTCCATGGCTCTATGGCTCTACGGCTCTATGGTTCCATGGCTTTATGGCTCTATGGCTCCATGGCTCTATGGTTCCATGGCTCCATGGCTCCATGGCTTTATGGCTCCATGGCTCCATGGCTCTATGGTTCCATGGCTCCATGGCTCCATGGCTTTATGGCTCTATGGCTCCATGGCTCTATGGCTCTACGGCTCTATGGTTCCATGGCTCCATGGCTCTATGGCTCTATGGTTCCATGGCTTTATGGCTCTATGGTTCCATGGCTCTACAGCTTCTTGGCTCCATGGCTCTATGGCTCCATGGCTCTATGGTTCCATGGCTTTATGGCTCTATGGTTCCATGGCTCTACAGCTTCTTGGCTCCATGGCTCTATGGCTCCATGGCTCTATGGTTCCATGGCTCCACACTGTAAACCCGGATAAGTTGAATCTACTTAAAAAAAACAAGGTAACTTGTTGCCTTAAATTTTTTAAGTAATGAAACAGTTGAATACGTGGAGGGGAATATGTTCAGTTTACTCAAGACATTTTGGAATGGAATGAAAGATCTAAGTTGAATGAACTAATAACAGTGTTTCAGTAACTGAAGATACTTAGTTTAAGCAATCACCACCCATTTATTTAACTCAGCCTGTTAAGTAAGCACTACTCTATTTCCAATTTAACTAAACTGTATGTTCTAATAGACCAAACTTATCTTTCATAGTTCATGAAAAAATAATATGTCTTTTGATCAATCAATCCCCCTATCCTTTTCATGGTTGTGGGGGCTGGAGCCTATCCCAGCTGACAAGGCAGTAAGATGCAGGATACACCCCGTACAGGTCATCAGCCTGTTGTAAGGCTGACACAGAGAGAGACAGACAACCATTCACACCTGTGAACAATTTACAGTGACCAATTAACCTAACCCCAGTAACTGCATGTCTTCAGATTGTGGGAGGAAACCCATACAGACCAGGGTTATTATAGTTAACGAAAACGAACGAAATAACGAAAACTGAAATTGAAAAAACATTGTCGTTAACTGAAATAAATAAAAACTAAAATTAAAAGGAAGAAACGACAACTAACTAAAACTGAATTGTGAGTTTACAAAACTAACTAAAACTAACTGAAATTATAGATATTGTTATTTTTTCAAAAGTCTTGTGGATTGATATGAAATCATTTTTTTCCTCTCTCCGAGTTTAAGCTCGGAACGCCGTCGGGCAAATGGGTGCGCATGTGCGTGCGTGCGCACACCGCGCTGCTCCT
This sequence comes from Archocentrus centrarchus, assembly GCF_007364275.1. Lineage (NCBI taxonomy): Eukaryota > Metazoa > Chordata > Actinopteri > Cichliformes > Cichlidae > Archocentrus > Archocentrus centrarchus. Next base: position 28,720,388 of record NC_044367.1, on the reverse strand, counting down.
CAGAGAGTCCCATGTGGTGTTTTTTTTTTTTGTTTTTTTTTAACTATGATAGCACAGATAGCAGCGAGTGTCTTGTTGTGGATGATGTTGTGGATGATGAAAAATGTACGGAACACTTCTTAGTCAGGAAAAAAAACACCAACATCAAAGTAGACCTGAGAAGCGCACACAAGGCAGCTACGGAAACCGCTCTCATCCTACAAGGCAACCCGGCCTGCACCTCCAGAGAAACGTGACTACTCGTCGGGTCAACGCAGCCACAACGTTGTGTTTAGTCCTTGTGCGTTTCCGGCTACTTTATCAGTCAGATAATAACAATCAGGACTAATAATCAAAGCATCAATATAAGGACTCACAAATGTCAGTAAATTCCTGGAGGGAGCTGCTGAAACGATGGGAATGGACGTGAAGAAATGAAGAAAGTGAAAAAACAGGGACAAATATGTTTGCACCCTAAAAACTGAGCACAAAGAGCAAGGACCAAAAAACCCCAGCACACAACCACAAGGTAATTAACACACGCAATCCAGCTACGCAAGCATAAATGCGGACATGATGTCGGACACTTCCGTAGGCTACATAGGCCGCAAAGACCCTGCAAGTCTAATCAGCGAGCATCTAACCAAGCTAGCTCCAAAACAGAAGCAGCATCAGGTGGAGAGAACATCAGGATGCAGCTGGATTTGAGCTTTGACTCCTTCAAGGAGTTTGTTTTTGTCAAACACCACATGTAGCTGTTATTAATCTGCTGCACTGAGGCTGAACTTTATTGGGAGTTTATTGTAGAATTTATCGAGTTTTGGAGTTCATATTGTTAGCAGTTTCTCCCTGTTGATGTTCATGTGTGTCCTTAATATTACACACATTTAGCACGTAGTTCTGCTGTCTGTGAACAGTTGGTTGCTGAATATATTTCTTTAAAGGGTATCTTTAAAGGGTACCTGATTAAGTATGAAAATACTAAAACTAATACTGAAACTAACTAAAACTAACTAAAACTAAGCATAAAACCAAAAATAAAAACTAATAAAAACGAGCAAAACCACTCTGAAAACTAATTAAAACTAACTGAATTAGAGAAAAAAAAGTAAAAACTAACTAAAACTAAACTATAATGTAAAATCCAAAACTATTATAACCCTGATACAGACACAGGGAGAACATACAAACTCCACACAGCAAGAGGCCCAGCCCAAGGTGGACTTGAACCCAGACCTTCTAGATGGCATTCTAGCTGTGAGGTAGCAGTGCTACCCACCACACCACCATGCTGCCCACAAATATTTTTTACAGTGTTGAACTGTGTCTGTTTAAATTTGGTAAATAAGCAAACATGATAAAACTCAGCCCTGCTGAATGCTGGTACGTTAACATTTACAAATAACATTTGTCCATGGAACAATGAAAAACTATACGAGAGAGAGTTGTGAACAAAAACCAAACAAAAGGACCAAATATCTGCTATTTCATACTCCACACAGCGAGAGGCCTGGGCCAAGGTGGACTTGAACCCAGACCTTCTAGATGGCATTCTACCTGAGAGGCAGCAGTGTTAACCATCATGCCACTGCTCATTATTTCAGTCTGTTTAAACTGGTATAAACTAGATTTTTAGCAGGCGCAAAACTTGACAATATTAAGTTGTTTGAACTCAAACACATGATTACAATAAGATAGACCATCAAAAAAGTACAGTCTACTCAGCATTAACAAGTAACATTCTAGATAATTTTAAGTAATATGAACTCAGTATTTTAAGTGGAATCAAAATTTGGGTTTACAGTGCATGGCTCTATGGTTCCATGGCTTTATGGCTCTATGGTTCCATGGCTTTATGGCTCTATGGTTCCATGGCTTTATGGCTCTATGGTTCCATGGCTTTATGGCTCTATGGTTCCATGGCTTCATGGCTCTATGGTTCCATGGCTTTATGGCTCTATGGTTCCATGGCTTTATGGCTCTATGGTTCCATGGCTTTATGGCTCTATGGTTCCATGGCTTTATGGCTCTATGGTTCCATGGCTTTATGGATCTATGATTCCATGGCTTCATGGCTCTATGGTTCCATGGCTTCATGGCTCTATGGTTCCATGGCTTTATGGCTCTATGGTTCCATGGCTTTATGGCTCTATGGTTCCATGGCTTTATGGCTCTATGGTTCCATGGCTTTATGGCTCTATGGTTCCATGACTTCATGGCTCTATGGTTCCATGGCTTTATGGCTCTATGGTTCCATGGCTTTATGGCTCTATGGTTCCATGTCTTCATGGCTCTATGGTTCCATGGCTTTATGGCTCTATGGTTCCATGACTTCATGGCTCTATGGCTCCATGGCTTTATGGCTCTATGGTTCCATGACTTCATGGCTCTATGGTTCCATGACTTCATGGCTCTATGGCTCCATGGCTTTATGGCTCTATGGCTCCATGGCTTTATGGCTCTATGGTTCCATGACTTCATGGCTCTATGGTTCCATGACTTCATGGCTCTATGGCTCCATGGCTTTATGGCTCTATGGTTCCATGACTTCATGGCTCTATGGCTCCATGGCTCTATGAATATGGAGTTAACAGTGAATGATGGATGTTTGAAGTCCTTAAAATATTTGGATGTTTGAGCTCTGACAGCAGATTTGGAGGCCAGCAGAAAAACCACAGTTAAGTGGGACTGATATTTAATTTACTGCTTCTCATATACACTCACCAGCCACTTTATTAGGTACACCTTGTTAGTACCTCTTATCTTCAGTGCTGCCTTCATTCATTCACCTTTTTTCCCCATTTTGATGCTTGGTTTGAACTTCAGCAGGTCACCTTCACCATGTCTGTGTGTCTAAATGCACTGACATACTGCCATCTCATTGGCTGATTAGTGAGTGTACAAATTATATTCTTTAAAACAGTCCAAATCAGGTAAACGGTTTCACAGATATTAAAACTTAAATATGTAAAAACAAACAAAATAATTCAACTAATCCATTTTAATTTTGTCATCTATGGTTACAAGTTGTAAGACAAACAACGAGAACTTATGAACAAACATGTACATTATTGTGCTATTGTATTGTTCTGTAATGAAACCATAATTCAGTCATTCACAGTGTAGGTAGGTTGGAATTAGTGTGTAAATGTAATTGAAAAACCTATGGCCATAACCCCGAGGTTAATGGCATCATCAAAAACTAATTGGGGTCATGAGTTATCAAACCTGGTGTCCAATCAATGACACGGGACTGCAGGAGTGGGGTAGAGTACTGTAAGTGAAAAAACACTCAAGCTAGCATATGTGATGTGTGAGTTTCCTTGGAAGGAGAAGCTTGAAAGAAAATTGGGGTTTCGACATTAGGCAAACTATATTGAGTGCTAGGGCTACTCTCCCCACATGTTGGGCTGGCTATTTTAAAGACCACACAGAAGCTGCTGCTCCCCAGAAAAAAAGGAGCATTGTGAATTTGTATTTATAGCCAGATTAAATAAAAAGAACATGCAGCATATGTCCCAGAGGGGCAATATTTGTGATTTGTGGATGTTTTTCTGTCTCTGGACCTGAACAGTTCATGCTAATCAAGAGTAAAATGAACTCTCAAATCTCTCAGGTATTTTACTGATTAATACCAGCGTGGGTGCCCATCAGCTAAAGGTTAGTGGAGTTTGGGTGATGCAGCAGAACAACAAACTTTGAACTAAATCTACTACAGATGCACTTGAAAGAAAATGCATTTTTTGAAGTGGTCTGGTCAGAGCTCGAACCTTAACCTGACATAGATGCTGTGGAACTACCTCAAGAGAGCTGTTCACACAAGACATTTGAGTGTACTGCTGAGCTGAAGCGATTCTGTAAGGAAGAACGGTCCACGGTTCTTCTTCAGTGTCATACAAGCTCTTTAAAAAAGGTATGTACTGAGATAACTGCTGACTGGGGCATTTTCACCTTTAGACAAAATGTTTCAGTTACCTTACACATCTTTGTCGTTTCTCTTCTGCAACTGTAATCCCAATATACAGCACATATGCATTTAGATGCATCTGCTGATACAACCAGGCTCTTTTAGTGCTGTGCTAAGTCAATCCCAAACTGTTGGATGCCACATTATGATATTCTAAGAGAGCGATCAGTGGAGTATTAGTACTCTTCAGTAATGACCCCTTTGGGGATGTTCCTGGCATTTAAAATGAATGCACCGTCCAACCTTCTCCTGCAAACTAAATGCTGTCAATGGGCTCGGAGGCAGGCCGCACAGCCTGATCCATGCTTGTCAATATCTTGCTTTCAGCAGAGCCCAGCAGACTCTGTCTAACCACTGAGAGGGCTATTATTCTGAAGAGCCTTGGAGGACAATAATGGCAGCTGATAGCCCTTCCTGCTGTTGCATCTTCATAAATCATTTACTGTTTACAGCTGTTTAAAATGGATGGTGATGGAAAGCTTTGCAAGACGTGAGAAAAGTTGCACACCTCACTGATGCTGCCTCATACTTTAAATCATTATGTAAAAGAGCCTTTGACAACTCCTCATATCAGTATGATCCTCTCCGATTCCAATCCATAACATTTCATTCGTCATCCTATATCTGGCTTGTTATGTAGCCATGAAAGGGAAGTATTTAACAGCAGAAGCTGGTTTCTGGATATCTGCTGACCTACTTCCTTCTCCCGTTATCCTGCAGAGAGACGTCACAAACACTTTGCCAGAAAAGCTCACAATTAATCCTTTTGGTGTGCCCGTGTCTGTGTTTTCACGAGGGTTGAGGTGCATTAATGGATTCTGTGGGTGTTGCTCACTGATGTATCCATGCTTCTGTGGAAAAACTGAATTCTGAGTGATGGAAAAGCTTTTTAAAAGCTGCCTGAGAAGCAAGGACACAACAATAAGATGGAGGGACTCATCAGTGTGCGTGTCATGTCTCTTACTGTGACTGTCTGACAATACATACCGCAAACTATGGGGCTGTCACTGGCTGCACTCTACACTGAGGTCAGACACAAGGTCATCTTTGCATAATGTCTCCAATTTATGTCATCATTTGCTTTTGGGCTTGTGCCGACCAGAAGCTGAGCAGACAGACAGTGTGATTTATGCAGAAGTTGCAGCAGCGCTGTGATGAATTTTTTCTCCTCCCCGAGTGAAACACATGGCATGAAACTGAACAGGAGATACTGACATTATGCAGCAGAAGCAACACCAAACCGAAGCCACAGCCATGATAATTCTGGCCAAATTTCTGATAAATTCAGCAGAGAAGGTGCATTTTTTGTTAATAATAATGATTAAGTAGTTCAGTATTAATGCCATTACCTGAGTACTTTTTATATAGAAATAATTGGGGTCAAACAAGATTATTTAAACCCACTTTTTTCACCAACATCATTGGCTCTAAGCAGCTTATTGACATTCCACGAGGACTTAGTCCACCTTCCACATTATCCACAATTTGGTCTCCAAGGTTTTGGAGAAACACAAGACTTCCTGCCGTCACCTGAGCTAAAGAGTCCTTCGAGTTAACAGGATGAAAAACAAGTGAATTAAAAGTTAGATTTAGAGCTAATTCTAAAAAAGCTCTTCTACTTAAATCAAAGCCTCACAGAAAAACATCACAATCATCTGTGCAGATCACAGAGCCACCACAGACTATCTGCCTTTGATCTTGGTCCACACTTTTTGCCCTACTGTCTTGATAAAAGGAAAGAAAGCATCTAAGTGTCTAAAAATGAGAAAGTAAAATCAGGCTTTGTGCTATCTAAAATGAGGCTGCAGGTCTTTAATGGATCCCCCTGCACTCGGCTGGTAAATGCACTCAATATACCAGCGCAGAGGCAGATAAAAACACTGTGTTTTGGAAAAGCAGGATATCTTTAAATTGTCACATTATTAAAATACTCTTGTGAATCTCGGCTGTAATCACTGTTTTCACATTCTGCAGTGAGAGAAGAAGCATCGGTCCTTTGAAGAAGAAGCAGCAGTGAAGTCGCCATCTTTTAAAAATAACTGAAAAACAGGAATCTGACAAACACAATGTGATCGTTTAGTATGTGGAGGACTGTTAAAATGCAATTTAAAACCATAAAAGCCAGCATAGTAAAATGATAAATAACACTAGAATAGTCTCATTTGTGGGTTAGAAATTGAAAAGTGAATCTCAAAAACTTCAGGAAATAATGGGCTGTGAGGCAACACAAAAACAGACAAATACCCCAACGCACAACACCAATTAAAAACAGCAAGGATCTTTGCAGCGCATCATCTCTGTTTTATAATTCCCGTTAATGGTAACACAACCTAAGAAAAACATGCAGACAAACAAATATCTGTTACTGAAGGATGTCTTTGATGCACGTGAGCATATTTTGCTCTTTTCTTGCTGATCTCAGTGCTTTAGTGTCTAATTTGATTCTAATCTAACGGATTTGTAAATACAATAATCAAAGTAACTCTGCTTGTATCTCTCTGTGACATCATTGTTTGTTATTTTCCTGTGTCTTATCTTGTAATCCTCTTATTTTTTTCTCTTCCACCATAAAGTTATCAGAAGAAAAGCCTTCGATTTCCTCAGCATTTAACAGGACACATCCCAGAAGAATGCGCCCAACATTTTCTTCCAGCTGATATGAAACCCATGAAAGAATTCTGATGACCGCGAGGTTCAGCTATCAGGGGCTTGACACTGATGGTGCTGGTGGCAAATATGAGACAATAAACTAGTGCTAGGGGGATTGTGCATGAGAGAATAACAGTGAGGTAAACAGCACTCCTAAAAACACAATCCTAACTGTGAAATTACATCAAAAATGAATTCATTTAAAGAGGTGTTAATGTTTACTCTGGTCACAGCTTCAGGGTTTCACAGGGAAAACAAACTGCCTTATAAACCATGCTTCAGAAGAGTGCAGATGTAATAGAGGAATATAACCAGCACACAACTGGTTGGCAATTATATGCAAATCATCACCAATCTGAGAATGACTGCAGTCAGTCCAAATCAGACTGCGATTGTTTGGAGACACCAGGCAACCCGTGCAGTCACCTTGTGATACAAAGTTGTCACCAAAGGATGAAGATGTTGCACACTCAACCTCTGAGCAACCAGCTGTAGCTTTCATCGTGAGGCACTCCCACACTGGCTTCACGTTTCACTCCTCTATCATTCATATGCAGACTAAGACTTAACCCAACCTCAGCTGACTTTTTATCCTGTCATCACATATTTGAAAAATAAATGGGCACAATGCACATCATTTAAGAAATGGTAACACCACTGTGCATTTCAGTCTGATGCACTGCTTTGTTATCAGCAGACAGCTCTTACGGGAGTGCGACTACACTGGGGTTACAGTACATAACCAATGTTATTTTCCCTTGTTATCATCAGGCCAGCTGACCAATCAGGACTTAAAGAGACAGGAAATAAAGTGACAGCATTTTTAGACTGTGGGTGAAAACAGCTGCTGTACAGCCAAAAGACATGAAGTATGTCAGTCTTTTGTAATAGACCCTCAAGCTTAAACTTTAATGATAATAGTAGTAGTTCATGTGGGCTTTTCAAAGCAGCGCCCCCCAGTGGTGCAATCAAGAAGCTCCCTTTGGGATCCCACAGAGGTCCTGAAGGACACATAGATAAAATGACTCAAACCAATACTTAGATTTTCACTGGTATTATTGTGTGTTGTTGTTTTTTAATAAACTTAAAAACATGTAGCATATTTGACCACATTAATATCCAAAAATGGTTGTGTTCAGGACATAAAATGAGCATGCATGTGTTTAAGGTACATGTTGTTTGCTTTGTGCCGGCACTACAGGGACACTGAGTCACTAAACATGAACCTGCAAGGAAAATAAAAGTGAAAAAGAGCCAAACAACATTAATTACTAAACCTTCTATTTAGCATGTGTCATACCTCTGGGAGTCCAGCAGATCCCTGGGTCTGATGATGGCCTTGACCAGGGCATCTGGCCGCACCGACTTCTGAGGCGATGTCTTGGGGCTGGAGTCTGACTCCCCGCTCTCCTCGTCCCCCATGGCTTTAACATAGCTGCTGCTCCGCATCCGACGGCAAGGTATCTCATCATCCTTCCCTCCTCCAGGATAACCCCCCCACTCATCCTGGGGCACCTTGTACAACGAGGGAATAACAAAGACACATGATGTAGCATGCCGGTTCAGTGCTAGTTTATTAACTGTAAAAATTGACTTTTTGTTGCCACCTGGGAGCAGAGCAACCAGCTGTAAATGCAACATTAATTGCTGTTGCAGAGAAGCTGCTGGTAGACAAACAGTAACTGTTTAGAAGCATGTTCAGACCACTTGATGAATGTATTATTCATTATGTTTTCAGCTGCTAACTGCTCCGTACTACAGAACTGCTAACTTTGTGTTCAGAGAGTTTAAACTGCTGCGTAAAGCTAAAGTAAACCAAATGACCTCTTTTATGTATCATTTCATTCACTATTGATAGAACACATTTATTACTAAATGTGTTTTTACTGTAACTCCCCTCTGCACTGCTCACTCCTGCTTTACAAATAATTGCTTTGCTTACTGGAGAAATGTTACTTCTATTATTGGTGTAGTAGCATTCATTATGTAAAATTACATTTACAGTGCAGAGCAGCTACCTAAACTCTGCTCCCAGTGAGGTCGATTATCTCGTCAATAGTTTTACATCCTCACTGCGTATAACTTTGGATACTGTGGCTCCTCTGAAAAGGAAAGCTTCAAATCAGAAGTGCCTGACTCCGTGGTATAATTCACAAACGCACAGCTTAAAGCAGATAACTCGAAAGCTGGAGAGGGAATGGCGTCTCACTAAATTAGAAGATGCTCATTTAGCCTGGAAAAAGAGTTTGTTGCTCTATAAAAAAGCCCTCCGTAAAGCTAGGACATCTTACTACTCATCATTAATTGAAGAAAATAAGAACAACCCCAGGTTTGTTTTCAGCACTGTAGCCAGGCTGACAAAGAGTCAGAGCTCTGTAGAGCCGAGTATTCCTTTCACGTTAACTAGTAGTGACTTCATGGATTTCTTTACAAATAAAATTTTAGACATTCGAGAAAAAAATTATTCATAACCATCTCAAAGATTATTCTTCATGTTCGGCTGCTTTCAGCACTGCTGGTATTTGTTTAGACTCTTTTGCTCCAGTTGATCTTTCAGAGTTAACTTCAATAGTTACTTCCTCCAAACCAGCAACATGTTTATTAGATCCCATTCCTACTAGACTGTTCAAAGAAGTCTTTCCAATTATTGATGCTTCAATCTTAAAAATGATCAATCAGTCTTTATTAGTTGGCTATGTACCACAGACCTTCAAGGTGGCTGTAATTAAACCTCTACTTAAAAAGCCATCACTGACCCAGCTGTCTTAGCTAATTATAGGCCAATCTCCAACCTTCCTTTTCTCTCAAAGACTCTTGAAAGAGTAGTTGTAAAACAGCTAACTGATCATCTGCAGAGGAACGGTTTATTTGAAGAGTTTCAGTCAGGTTTCAGAATTCATCACAGTACAGAAACAGCATTAGTGAAGGTTACCAATGATCTTCTTAGAGCCTCTGACAGTGGACTCATCTCTGTTCTTGTCCTGTTGGACCTCAGTGCAGCTTTGATACTGTTGACCATAACATTTTATTACAATTTCAATTCAATTTCAATTCAATTTTATTTATATAGCGCCAAATCACAACAAACTGTCGCCTCAAGGCGCTTTGTATTGTGGGTATAGACCCTACAATAATACAGAGAAAACCCAACAGTCAAAACGACACAGATTAGAGCATACTATAGGTATTAAAGGTACTGCACTGCAGTGGTTTGAATCATATTTATCTCATAGACTCCAATTTGTTCATGTAAATGGGGAGTCTTCTTCACACACTAAGGTTAATTATGGAGTTCCACAGGGTTCTGTGCTAGGACCAATTCTATTTACATTATACATGCTTCCCTTAGACAGTATTATTAGAAAGCATTGCATCAATTTTCATTGTTATGCAGATGATACTCAGCTTTACCTATCAATGAAGCCAGATGACACACATCAATTAGTTAAACTGCAGGAATGTCTTAAAGACATTAAGGCCTGGATGACCTCTAATTTCCTGCTTCTATATTCAGATCAAACTGAAATTCTTGTACTCGGCCCCACAAATCTTAGAAACATGGTGTCTAACCAGATACTTACTCTGGATGGCATTACTTTGGCCTCCAGTAACACTGTGAGAAATCTTGGAGTCATTTTTGACCAGGATATGTCCTTCAATGCACATATTAAACAAATATGTAGGACCGCTTTTTTGCATTTGTGCAATATTTCTAAAATTAGAAACATCCTTTCTCAGAGTGATGCTGAAAAGCTAATTCATGCATTTATTACTTCTAGGCTGGATTATTGTAATTCATTATTATCAGTCTGTCCTAAAAGCTCCCTGAAAAGCCTTCAGCTGATCCAAAATGCTGCAGCTAGAGTACTGACAGGGACTAGAAAGAGAGAGCAGATTTCTCCCATATTGGCTTCACTTCATTGGCTCCCTGTTAAATCTAGAATAGAATTTAAAATCCTTCTCCTCACATACAAGGTCTTGAATAATCAGGCCCCATCTTATCTCAAAGACCTCATAGTGCCATATCACCCCAACAGAGCACTTTGCTCTCAGACTGCTGGCTTACTTGTGGTTCCTAGGATACTTAAAAGTAGAATGGGAGGTGACCCTGAACCCTCCCTTAGTTATGCTGCTATAGGCCTAGGCTGCTGGGGAGTTCCCATAATGCACTGTTTCTTTTCATTCACCTTATTTACTCTGTTTATACTCCACTCTGCATTTAATCATTAATTGTTATTAATCTCTGTCTCTCTTCCACAGCATGTCTTTTTTTCTCTCCTCTCAGCAGATGCCCCCCCCCTCCCTGAGCCTGGTTCTGTGGAGGTTTCTTCCTGTTAAAGGGAGTTTTTCCTTCCCACTGTCACCAAGTGCTGCTCATAGGGGGTCGTTTTGACTGTTGGGTTTTCTCTGTATTATTGTAGGGTCTTTACCCACAATACAAAGCACCTTGAGGCGACTGTTTGTTGTGATTTGGCGCTAAATAAATAAAATTGAATTGAATTGAATTAAAAAATTCATTTTATTAAATATTTTAAACAGTAACAAAGGGCTGGGGTTTTTCTTAGAGGACCAAGTCAAATCAAAATGTGGATTACTGTGAGACTAAAACCTGATTAACCAAAAGGTGTAACTCAACATTACCCATTCTGTTTAACAGCTTCAGAACACCAATAAAGGAAAACAGCCAGAAAGGTCAGCGTGTAGCGCCCTCTTTGGCAGACACCAGCTTCTGAAGTCTCTGGAGCTTGAAAAAAAGGGCGACTGGGCTTCTTTTTGTTTCTTGAAGATGTTTCACCTCTCAGCCGAAAGGCTTCTTCAGTTCTCAGACCAAAAGGTGGAAGTCTTCAAGAACCAAAAAGAAGTCCAGTCGCCCCTTTTTTCAAGCTCCAGAGACTACTGTGACCTGGATGACAGAACCTACACAGACTTTCTGAAGTCAGTCTTTCAAATTTGGTTTGGAGGAATTTTCACTGCTGCATAGGCTTTCAGATTCTTGAGCCATCCTTTGAGGTCTTTCTGCAGAGTTTTTATTATATTTATGTCAAAAGACGGTGACAGCCATGCCGATTTGTCTCCAAACACTCATTAACTGCACTCACTATTGGGCCTAACTACTACTTTTTCCAATTTTACTACTGCTCAAGTAGTAGTTAGCAAGTGTTTGCAGACAAGTGGGTGTCTTCTTTGCAAACTACAGGCAACCACTGCAATCTGCGAGTGGAGGAGATTTTTGGTGCAGCATCATTTGTGACCGATTTCAGCTCATGACTCTCACAGCTGGTTGGGGAATGCATGTTTTCCTCACGATCAGCAGATGCCAGATGGTTTCTGACCAGACCTGTCTGATCACTGCACCTCTCGAGACTACTGAAACTTCCAGAATGTCTTTTCCAGTCAAACAGTACTCTTGAATCCCCTTTACAGCAAACCTACAGTTCCTGACTCCTGCCATTTTCACATCACACACTGAGTATGCAGCTACCCAAACACAATTTGCCATCCTTTGTTTCTGCAGGTTGCTGATTGTTTTGTGAGTAAGAATATTTCCACATTTGGATCAGCTCTTCTTTACTTATGACTGTGAACGAGCCACAGCAGTGAGATATTTTTACTTACTTAACACAGTAACACAAATCCTAAGCTGGGTGCCTCAGCTTCTGCATGTGAATGTAGTAATTTTATAACACTGAAGCCATAAAACTGTTATAACATTTTCCAGTGATTTGATAGACACTTGAATTGAACCCCCTACCTTTGGCAGAGTTTGTTCCACCCATTGAGCTACGCAGATCCTTTTCTTGATGAGTCAACACACATTAAAGCCTTCACACAGCTTCCACAGCTGTGCAGTGTTTTAGCATTTCTGCACTTTGGCCAGGTTTGGCTGGGCTGTTGATCATAATTACTGGTGGAAGAAAAGCTTGAAACTAGAGAAAAAAGGAGATGCCTTTGCTTGCTCTGTCGTAGCTGTCGGACGTGGAAACCTGCCATCAAAACAAGCCAGGCAGCGTATACGTTGCAATTTTCTTTCACTCGTTAAACCAGGTAATTGAGTGTCCACGTCAGAATCACCATTATCCCATTCAGAGTGAGAGCACTCACCGCCTGCCTTTATTGCATACGGCGTGAACATTTCAGACTGAACGAGCAACATGACGATGGTCTCTAATGCCGAATGTGGAGCGAACAGGAAGACAATCAGAGTGTTGCAAACAGGCTCTATGGCAGCACAGTAACCGGAGGTTATTGCACTTTAATATTAGTCATACATGCTTTGCTCAGATAGGCTGCTTTGTTATTTGAAACCATTTCAAGCAGAACACATGTAACTGTTACCATGTAACTGTGTTATTTGTACAGATGATGTGGAGCAAAATTAGTTTGTGAATCATTATCACACTGCAAAGGAAAGCGGTGACTCCATTATGGCACATGCCATTAGACCAACACACAGAAAAGTCATTATGTTTCTGCATTGTAGCTCATTAAACCCACTGATAAAATGAACCAGTGATGATTGTTCACAAGCTGATTGCACTCTTTCTGATACTCCCTCTCTCTCTTTCATATGAACACTTTTCTCTTTTTAAACAACAGAACTGAATTACTGTGGCAGTAACAGCTGAGTCAGGACCTCAGCCTCACTTACACAGAGGCAGATACCCTCCACAGTCACAGAGGCAGATACCCTCCACAGTCACAGAGAGGCAGATACCCTCCACAGTCACAGAGGCAGATACCCTCCACAGTCACAGAGGCAGATACCCTCCACAGTCACAGAGGCAGATACCCTCCACAGTCACAGAGAGGCAGATACCCTCCACAGTCACAGAGAGGCAGATACCCTCCACAGTCACAGAGGCAGATACCCTCCACAGTCACAGAGAGGCAGATACCATCCACAGTCACAGAGGCAGATACCCTCCACAGTCACAGAGAGGCAGATACCCTCCACAGTCACAGAGAGGCAGATACCCTCCACAGTCACAGAGAGGCAGATACCCTCCACAGTCACAGAGAGGCAGATACCCTCCACAGTCACAGAGAGGCAGATACCCTCCACAGTCACAGACGCAGATACCCTCCACAGTCACAGAGGCAGATACCCTCCACAGTCACAGAGAGGCAGATACCCTCCACAGTCACAGAGGCAGATACCCTCCACAGTCACAGAGAGGCAGATACCCTCCACAGTCACAGAGGCAGATACCCTCCACAGTCACAGAGAGGCAGATACCCTCCACAGTCACAGAGGCAGATACCCTCCACAGTCACAGAGGCAGATACCCTCCACAGTCACAGAGGCAGATACCCTCCACAGTCACAGAGGCAGATACCCTCCACAGTCACAGAGGCAGATACCCTCCACAGTCACAGAGGCAGATACCCCTCTTGCTCCTATTTCCATGTTTTCTGGTCTGATTTTCAGATTAACCTTGTTGCACTCTGCTAATTGTCTGTGATGTTAGGAGCACAGCCAGCCAAGCTTTTACATGATGCGACGCTGTCAGTCATCATTAAACTCTGTGTGGACGCTGAACAGTTCTCTGATGCTGTCACTTTCACATCTTTCTGGAGCTGTTCTCCAGTTTTTATTGTGTTAAATCTGACTTGAGCCACATTTTTTTGACTTCATAGTAACTCTGACTCCATTACAGTAAAGAAGAGTTTTAAAATTTCCACAAACCACAGCACAGGACAAATACTTTGTTTATGCTCATAATGCTAATTATGTGTTTCCCCGGCCAATCAGTGACTAACACCATTCACAGGTTCAGACATGAACTTGGTGGAAGCTGACTAACAGTGGCAAATGTCAGGAGGAGATAGGCTACATTCAAATGCCATTAATGCATCAGATACATGACTGTAATCACTTTCTGATACAAATGCCATCGGTAGGAAAAACAGCAGGTTAAATGTGAATATTATTCAAAAGGGTATTTACTACAGATAAAAGTTTTATCAGTTTTACACAGGAAAGATAGATAAACAAAGATAATCCCATGTTGTATTTATATTCTGGAAATAAATGACTTCCCACTGCCACTGATGCCCCAGTATTAATGTTTGCACATCACATAGAATGGGAGGCAGAGCCTTCAGCTTTCAGGCCCCTCTTCTGTGGAACCAGCTCCCAGCTTGGATTCAGGAGACAGACACCCTCTCTATTTTTAAGATTAGGCTTAAAACTTTCCTTTATGATCAAGCTTATAGTTAGGGCTGGACCAGGTGACCCTGAACCCTCCCTTAGTTATGCTGCTATAGGCCTAGGCTGCTGGGGGGTTCACATAATGCACTGTTTCTTTTCATTCACCTCTTTTACTTTGTTTATGCCTCACTCTGTATTTAATCATTAATTATTATTAATCTCTGCCCCCCTCAGCAGATGACCCCCCCTCCCTGAGCCTGGTTCTGCTGGAGGTTTCTTCCTGTTAAAGGGAGTTTTTCCTTCCCACTGTCACCAAGTGCTGCTCATAGGGGGTCATGCTGACTGTTGGGTTTTCTCTGTATTATTGTAGGGTCTTTACTTTACAATACAAAGCACCTTGAGGCGACTGTTTGTTGTGATTTGGAGCTATATAAATATAACTGAATCGAACATTTCTTCCCCATTCTGAAGCTCGGTTTGAACTTCAGCACATCGTCTTGACCATGTCTACACACCTATATGCACTGAGTTGCTGCCGGCTGATTATAAATGTGTGTGAACAAGCAGTCAAAGCGTTATACCTAATAAAGTGGCAGAGTGTATTTTGTGATGTTATCATTGAAGAAGTTGTGTTGGATAGGAATGCTGTGTGAAGTGTGGTGGTAGACTGAGGACCCAAACCCAGAATGCCGTAGATGGAGGTGAACATTTATTGCAACACTGCAGAGAGGAACGCACACAGTCCGAAAACAGGGAACACGATCGAGGAGCCATCCTGGAGGAAAACTGGGAAACACCGGAGAGCGAGAGAGCCAAGAGGGGCGACACGACAAAGGGCAAGGGGAGACTCACACAATAAATACACACCAGGTAATCATGGAGACTGGAAACACCAAGGAACACAACTGAAACTCACTGGTAAACACACAGGAAGAAGACTACTAAGATAGAACAGGGATTAACTAAACAGGGGAAGACAGACCTGAGAACACGTGTAACAGCGGGAAACAGGGTAAACTGAAAGAGGGAACAGAACAAACTCAATAATAACTGCAACAAAATCACAAAGCACTATTAACAGAAACAGAAACACTTCTCAAAACCCAAAATAAATTTAAAAAATGACAAAACTCCAAATTCTGGGTCAACAACCTGACAACATGGCAAAAGGAGTTAAATGAATTAATGAATTACGAACACAAAAGCTTGCTGTGATTCCTACTATACAAAAACATGACCTTAACTGGGGCATGTACACACCCATACGGACATACTCTCACACACACACACACACACACACACACACACACACACACACACACACACACACACACACACACACACACACACACACACACACACACCGATAAAAGTCACTCATCTCCCCTCCAAAGACAGACAGACACCATCTACCAAATGGAGTCCATGGGTTAATTAAGTCTTGGAGGGGTTTGATATTTTTAGACGTCTAATTAACGAAGGGAACGCCGGAGGACCGGCACAAGCTGTGGTGAGATTTGTTTAATTTAAATTTGCTGATAAAGAGGACGGATTCTGGGGTGTCTCCCTGTGAGGATAAAACACACCGGGCAGCAGCAGGCTGACAGCTGTCAAAACACACGTGGCAGTCAGGAATTCCTGACTGTATGACTGCGTTGCTGCTCACCTTGACCTGAGAGAAGAATTCAGAGGTGAGCATCCACAAATGTCTTACAGGGAAACTTTGATGATCCTTTTATTTATAAAAAAAAACACAAGAAAGGGCCTCCTCCGTGCAGAGAGACTTCTGATGCAATCATGTGAAGATCAGCCAAGAGTTGTGGGAGCTTTGTGAAAATCCACAGTGCAATTCAAAGTGTGAAATTTTACACTTTAGCTTTTCTTTTCACAATAACAGAACTTTTACTTCATTTAATGAACTGGATTCTGCTCAGTAAACGGGAGGCATGGTTTGGGGAAAACTGTTTTTCTCATACTATAATGAGATTTTTATGACCGCAACTCTTGGTATATGCCCAAACTGTTTTGGCACTTCAGCACTGCCAGTAAATAACTTTGCCATCTCATAGTAGGATTAAGCAGACACTGGAAAATTAGCTTTGTGTGTCTACTTTTACTTTCCCTGCTTTGGTCTGTTTCTCCATTGGAGGCCAAAGAGAATGCAGTGTGTGTGTGTGTGTGTGTGTGTGTGTGTGTGTGTGTGTGTGTGTGTGTGTGTGTGTGTGTGTGAGCTAGCCAGGGCTCAGCCAATGCTCCTGCAGTGCAGCAGTGCATTTCATTGATTAACTCTGCGGCTCTATCTATACACCACTCAGAGACATAAGTCACTGCTATTAAGTAAAGAAATACAGTGTGGTGGACAGAGTGAAACAGAGGAGGAGTGAATGAGGGATGCGGGGAAAGCTATGCACAGTGCAGAACAGGGGTGGGCAACTCCAGGCTTCGGGGGCCGGTGTCCTGTGGGTTTTAGATGTGTTCCTGATCCAACACACCTGAATCACATATAGAAGTCATTAGCAGGACTCTGGAGAACTTGACTGCAAACTGAGGATGTAATTCAGCCATTTGATTCAGGTGTGTTGGATCAGGGACACATCTAAATCCTGCAGGACACCGGCCCCCGAGGCCTGGAGTTGCCCACCCCTGGTGTAGAAGGATGGAGAAATGCTTGATAAAAGGATGAAGGAAAAGAGAGTGCTCTTAAAGGTGCAATCACAGGTAATCCCATCACCAGCCTTCAGCCCCCATTTTCTCCACCAACCACTGGCTCTTCTTCTCTTGTGCTTTTTCACACATATACTGGTGTACACATGCACCACTCAGTTGTGTCTCATGTTTTTACTGACACTTTATATTTTCAGATAAAGTGCTAAAAATGTAAATAATCATGCTCAGTGATAAATGCTCCCAGAGGATAAAGAAAATAGACTGTGACTGTAACAGAGTGGTTCTCCTGAATACAATGAGCAAACACTAAAGCTACTGTATGAGAATCTGCAACGCATGGTTCTAAGAGCTTAATCGTAGGGTTAAAGCCTACAGACATGCTGACAGCTCCATGAACCCGAACTGCTGAGCTAAATGGTGACTTCATCCAAAGAGAGATCACTTGGGCAGTTACTCAATGGAGTGAGCTCCTGAACTCGAGATGGTTCACAAGCAGCACTCACCTGGGATTTTTCTACTAAATCAGTAATGGCTCAGCCACACCAGAGTAAAAAAAGGACAGCAACCTCCTTGTGACTTGCACAAAATTGGTGGTTTCCCAGCTGTTTTTCTGCTGTAGTTACAGTGACCAACCTTTGATTGCAGGTTGCCTGGTGGAAGAAAGCCGACCTCCAAACAAGTGCAGTCTAACTTGGACTGACTGTCACTCAGACAGAGTTTGCAAATAACTGCTGCTGACTGGTTACCTGGTTATTTAACTATATAAAAACAAAGCTGCTGAGCATCAGTGGCGTTAGATTGAAGTCCTGCAAAATTCTGAGGTTCTGGCTTCTGTGTATTTAAATGCAAAAACATTTGCATTTTTTCCCATTTTATTCCAGCTGAATAATAATTACATTACATTTAAATCATTATCACAAACAGATTGCATGCTCACTGAACTGCAAACTGATTCTGTGTTGTTTTAATGTCATTTTCATGCACCAAAGTCACTCTGATGATGGTAACAGCGGTCACAGAGCTGGACCCCGTCTTTGAGGCAACCATTTCAAAGGCAACAAGACTGAAAGTTGTGTTTTACCATTTTCAGTAGAACTCTGTGCAGTCTCTCATTTTATTCCAAGCCCCTGTGGGAACACCTGTGGTAACTCTTTTAGATTTAAACTCCATTGAGTGGCAGATCTCTAGTACATCTATATCTATAAATATCTATATCTATAAATCACATTGGACGAACAGGATGATGTTTGAAGGAGAAGCTCAGAGATTCTTGCTGTTGGTTCACTAGTTAAACTTTGAATCCGGTGCCTATCAATGCCGTCTCTGTCTAACTCTGCAGACAAATCCTCACATATCCATCCATGATCCATTATTGATGAGACGCTTCTCTCTGTGTTTGCTGTATTAATAAGTATTTTTAAACTCAATTTTGTATGAACTCCATCTTTGTCACATCAGTGATTCTGTTTGGGAAGATTTGCTTCAAAATCCACAAGATGTTTGGTGTTAATGAAAGACTAATCAGACTAGTGGTCTTGGATCTTCATCTATATTAATGCCACGCAGCCATTGGCTGTCAAGGCTAATGTGCTACCTGGCATTCATATCTTCTGACCCTTAAAACATTGCTGCTGGCTAAAAAGTGCCACCACCATTAAACCAATATTGGCTTCCCATTTAGATCTGCTCTGGTTTCTCCATTTCTGTGGAACTGAGTATCTTTCCACTTGATTCACTAGCTTTTTCATAATGTAAACTGTACAGAGAATTCTTGTTTGCAGTGCCTGCCTGCAGAAGACTGACGAAACCTGTCCAAACAGACTGTTAGACACTACAAGTTGAGTACTGGGCTATTTTGCACCAATTGGCAATAACACACTAAAACACTGAACAAGTCTTGGCAAGAAAATGCCTGTAAGGCAGAAAATATGGCTATTAAACCTTCTGAGAATTAGGATGCTATCATAGCTGGCCATTATTATTGATTTAGCCTGGGTAGCAGCACAAAAGAAAGACATTTTGCAGAGTGCGCTTAACAACTATTTAATGTTTATAGCCTGATGACAACCTTTTAAAATCAAATGAAACTTGAGTTTTGACAGAGTAACACAAATACAATGAGATGCATGCTGACACAGTGATAATCCTCATTGTCGCCTCTGGCAAAAGAGATGAGTAGCATTTCGTTGCAAACTGTTGTCTGATCTTGGGGTTCCTGGGACAAAATCTGACTGAGTGAGGGTTCGTGGCCTGATTGCTATCTGGGAACCCCTTAATGAAATTGTTAGGAAACCCCTGAGTGTGTGTGGGTGTGTGTTACTACAGCTTTCCGTCACAGTGCCAGTTTTGTTTCTGCTGCTTTGCACTTCCCTTTTGTATTTTAATCAGCAGCCTTTCTGCCTCTCAAGCTCCACCTTTGGCAAGCCAACATGGCAATTAATTGGCTTATTAAATCCCTCTGCAATGCCCAATCAGCAAAACTATCAAAGACTAATCCTTCCTTTGTACTATGCTACTGTATGAAGGAAGAGAAAGGAACTGCATTTGCTAGAAAAGCTCACTTAATCTGGCCTGAGACTTGTCAGTAACACAAAGTTATTGGGTGCAGTTTAATAGTCAGTTTTACTTAGGAAGGTTCCAAAGTAAAGGAGAAGACAGTATCTGTGTAGCTGCTACATTAAGAGCTGTTTGAATTCTCTAAACAGTAAGGAAAGGTTCCTCAATGCTTCCTTTATTTCCTCTTTTAGCAGAGGAAACACTGAGGATCCATCCTGAAAGGAGAGGAGATAATTCTAGTTCACAGTAACACAGCATCCGACTATTGATGGAAACAATAAATAAAACCAACAAAGTGATGCAAACAGTGTAAATGTTATAAATGCTTCACTTCCATAAGCTGCTGATACATTCTGAATTTTCACCAGCAGGAAGCACAAAGAAGCTGAAGGATGTAGAGATTACAGAGCATACAGCTTTCACTGCACACTGCAGTGATGGAGAAAAGCTGCCCCACACACCCACATGCACATTACAGGAGATTACTCTGTGGCTATCAGTGCGTGCAGATCTTGGAGCAGGCTAATTACAGCTAATTTGAGAGATGACAGGGAGTGATGCTAATGCCAGGTCTGATTCCCCACCACTTATCATTTTAGAGAAACAGCTTCCAATATTAACCTCTCTGTCTTCCCTAATGACCAATTCCTTGATGTCTCATACATGTGCTTGTGCTATCCTACCTCCACATGCAAAGACTCACACAGACCTGCCGTGTACACACATTAACATGCAGGCAGCTGAGTTTAATTTTATTACCTCCAGTAGAATTGATGTGATTGTTAGTTTGTCTGGTTGCAGGAGTACTCACAGTTACACACATCAGTTATACTTGAATAAGAAAATCTGGCAGGCGTCCGCTCGATGTTCTCAAGAAAATATAAAATCTGCTAAAAGCACATTACTTTAATAAGCCTATAATAAACACCTGTGACATTATTTTAATTTACAGTCCCAGAGTTTTCCAAAGTTTTTCCTCTCTCTCCGTCATCAACCAAGGACACTAACAAGGTGACGATCGCATCATCAAACCATCTGGTGTGTGATAAACAGAAAAAAAACACGCTGCCACTCACACATGGACACACACACTCACTACACACACTGTCCCTGGAGAGGGTCTATGCTGCCACAGAGCAGACAGTTGTGGGTAATCCCAATCCAGCAGCAGCAGGACCTGAGTACTTCTCAATGTGACCCCTCGGTGTGTGTGGAGTATCATTCCTGACTATTGGCTCGCTCTCTGCCTGAATGCTCCTGTTGATGAGCAACAACAGTAGCCACGGGGAGCACCGCTTTGTTTCCTCTCTTCTGTTTCCTAAAGTATCTCCACACATCCACAGAGGCCGTCTCAAACTTTCTCTCCCACTCGCCTTCAAAACATCTTCTTTGAGAGGTCCCTGAGAGTGCATTGATTCTCCCCTGGGGAGGGACGATGTGTTGCACCCTGTATGGATTGGATTGATAACGCTGGTCTAAATATAGCCCTGCGGCAGAAAGCAGGAGAGGAGGATATTTTTAGAAGCGTTTATGGTGCTGTGACTCGGACACTGAATGACCAAACAGAAGACGGGAACAGGTGGGGGTGCTAACACTGCAGCTCTCTCCTTAAGAGATTACTTCACTTATTGGATATGGAAAACACCTGAGTAGATGATGCACTGCCTGCCTGATTCAAAATAATAAGCAGTTACTTAAAAATGTACTAAAAGTAGTGGTCTCTCTTTCTCTGACTCCACGGCTGATTTCGGTAATGCATTGGCTTTTCATTTACAGCAGTAGGCAATCCATACAACACACTGTCTACTTAGTGCACTGAGCTTCTTTCCCATTGTGCTGAAGTGCTCACTTTATTTTGGCTACAGGCAGCACTTACATGATACTATCACATTTCACATTGTTATGCTCGTATATTTGCAGCTGCACTGTTACATAATGTCGTTTTTCTGGCTTGGTTTTGCAATTTGGGATTCAAAGTATACTTTCTTATACCCTCCAGCATGCTTATAAACCCATGAGAATCTTTTGTGAAAAGCGCTGACTCACTGAATTGATCCCTCTGTGCTATAAGGTCTCCTGCAGAACCGATCATGGGCCTGAGCTAAATGCTAAACTGTTTCCAGACTGAAATCACAGAAAACGACAGTAAAAAAAATCAAGATTGATTTCTGCTCTTTTATTCTCATACTGCCAGCCCCTCCCCTTTAGCGCTGGTCATTTACAGAGTTAATTGATTTGTCCTGCTGTGCTGTCCTTTCTGCTGCCAGCCACATGCTGAGCCTCAGATTCACAATGTAACATCCAGGACAGTGACAAACAAAACTCGTCATTTAGATCAGCTTTAAATCCACCTGAGATGATCAACTCTTCTTCTTTGTGAGTGCAGGTTTGGGTTTCACGTATGTCTTTAAACTGTAGTTAAAGTTCGTATGAATTTTAAGGCTCTGCACGCTCACACCGCAGTGAGATAAATAAATGTTACCATCATCCAAACAGTCACCAGCCAGTTCAAAGATCACTGACTTTAAATAAACTACATTTAGGTGACATCCAAAATAATGCTGATTTTGTTCAGTGTAATGTGAAGATGAAAGTTGTGTCCCAACCAAAATTTTGGAGTGTCCCAATAAATGAAACAGGGGGATCAAAGGGGTCCAGATCCCCTTTTTCTGGGAAACACTATGCTGTTGTCCTCGGTGCACCAGTGTAAATATACCCACACCACTGAAAGCTTGTGTGCTAAGTGAAGATGCAGATATAGTGCTGTCTGAAAAATTAACTGGTTCTTGGCCCCCCCAGTGCCACCATAATCTTTGAAATGTCTCTGGCAGCATTTGATTTAGAATGAGCTCAGCTGCTCAAACCTGACAAACCAAAACTCACCTGCAGATAATGACAGGGCCTGAGGTTAGGCTTGAGATCAGTGGGCGTCATTGGCTTTTCCAAGTTGAGTGAGGACTTCCTGTAGGCCTCCTTGGCTTGGCTAACTGTCAGCGTAGACCAGGAGCTCCTCTTCATGAACTTGCCTTCTGGAGCCATGCTTATGCTCTCGCAGGCCGAGCACTTCACGTCATTGTTGCTTTTGGAGGTCTTTAGTGACAGGTCTCCCACCATGTGGCTGTGCACAGAGTCAGGGTAACAGTGGCTGATGTGGTCGACCGGATGTCGTGACATGACGCTTGGTGTTCTGTATGTGCTGTCACTGTCAAGGTTGTCATCTGAACTCCACCAGCCTCCCGAGCGCTGCCTGCTGCTGCTCTCAGATTTCCGTTCTTTGCTCTTGCTGCGTTTGCTGTGTTTGTGGTGGCCTTGGTGGTGGTGATGGTGGTGGTGTGAGCTTTCCCTGTGTGAGTCGCTTTTGGTACCGTTCATCTTTGAGGAGCCCTCCAAGGAGTGTGACTTTGTGAAAAGCTTCTGGACTGAGTGCACTAAGTGGCGTATTCGCCCTGGGCTTTCATTGCGCTGCTCTGTAGTTGTGGTTGTGGTGGAGGTGCGCTGGTACTGCAATGTGTGGAAGCCATCCCGATGCAGTGGCATCTGTTTTTCAAATTGGTCCAGGAGGTTTGCTGGGATTCGGTTCATTTTGCCACTGCTGCCATGCGAGGATGGGCCACCGTTGTCTCGGGATTCCCTGCCACCTGAAGGGTTTCCACCACTATCCCGCGAAGCGCTGCCATAGTGCATGCGGGGAAAAGTGCTACTGGAGATAGAGTGGTCAGTGGCCGACATGGACACCGGCATCACCATGCACTCAGAGTGGATGGAGCTCCGTGGGGAGCAGCGGTGGTGACTCTCAAGGGGACAGCTCTCAGTAGGGCTGAGGAGGTAGGAAGGGGGCCGTGAGTCACCATGATGGTGGTGGTGGTGGTCCAGTGAATGGTCACACTCAGCCAGGCCGCAGGTGTGGACAGAGGTGGGGGAGGTGAGTTGGAGCTGGAGCTGGACGGGGCGGCCACCAGAGAGACCCTTCATGTTCCTGGGTGGAGGGGAGTAGCTGTCCTCATCGAAGTACTGCGAGGGCGACCATGAATACTGTTGGTCTGAAAGCAAGAAAGAGAGACAGAAGGAGAACATTTCATCACGATAAGGGTAAAAAAAAGCAGTTTCCCAAAAAAGAAATGCATTTCACACTTAATGATGGGGGAAAAAAAGCCAAATAACACACAAGTTGATCATTATCCAGCATACTCTCACTCTCCACACCCACTTCAACTACAGGGAAAAAAACTCCTCAAAAAGCAGCAGAGCTGAAATGTGGAGCTGAAATCCACAAATTGCACTGACAAAATCTCAGCACTCTTAGTTTTCACCTTCTATTCAGGTCTGTGATGGTACATGGCTGTAGAGATGGGAAAAGAGAAGAAGACAAAAGAAAGAGAAGAGCAGGCGACAGGTAGGATCCAGCACTGCCATTTATCCAAAGCAAAGTGAAATAATAGCCCATCAGCTGCTGGTGCTGGTGTCATCCGTCAGAGCCCCGGGGACTGCGCCGTGAGGCGTACACCTGGGTAGGAGACCTTGGAAGGTGATCACCAAACGCACCCTCCCCCTCTCTTTCTGGTGGGCACTGTAGCCAAAGATCACTGAGGTCAAGCATCTCAGCTCCCTATTTGAATGTGTTTATTAATGACATATTTTTCTTGTAGCATACACGACTTCATGAAGGCCCTCACGCCAAGACCATTTTTACTTTACGATGTTTCAGCTGGATAATAAATTCTTATCACGTGATATAGGAAGAAAATATTTTTAAGATGCAGAAAAGCTTGTGAATTATGAGTTTGTTCTTTTTGGTTATAATATTTGTGACTGTCCTCTGCAATCAGTTTCTCTCATTACCTGGTTTTCCATGAGCAGCTGAACAGTGCAGCAGGAAAGCTCACCCAGGTCATATTTCAAACTTATCTGCAGCCTGTCTTGTGAAATAGGAAACAAACAAACAAAGAATAAGCATATCTCAGCTCTCTTGCCAGCCATTGATACGCCTCATAAACCGCATGCACTTTCACTCCCACTGTAACCCCATAAAATGAAGGAGAGTTTTTATGAGCTACTGTGGAACGGGAGAGGGTGAGAGAAGGAGACAGGGTTTTAGACGACCACTGCAAAGCATATCAATGTATTACAGTAACAACTCAATAAATTCTTCAAATATTTCCATAAACTTAATTCTGATACCTTGATATAAATAAAGGACAGCTGGACCCTCATGACAGTCTTACCCATCATTAGTGCATGAGTCCATGGAAGGAAATGTTCAGTGTGAGTGAGAACACAACCCTGAGCCTGCACTAGTGAAACTTGATAGCTGCCCATTGCACTGACTGAATGTTTGAAAATCTCATGCAGGTATGACTGTACGTAGGATGTTTCTAGTGTCACTGACCTCTCAAAGCTTTTATGAGTGTTAGTATTGCGCCTTGAAATTAGGACTAACACCTCGGTGAGGAGAAGCGCTTTTGTAGTAGTACAATGACACATTCCTTAACATTTTCATCAGAAAACATCCATTTGAAATATTTATTTAGTCATCTGCACAAATGATCTCTGTTTGGTATTTCCTGGCATTATGCAATAATTGCTGTCCACACAAGTTAGAAACAATTGAGCACATTTAAACCTTACTGACCACTCAAACCCCTCAGCATCACATTCACACACCGTCAGCTGCACTGGGACAGTTTGGGGTTCCTTATCTTCCCAAGGACACTTGACTTGCAGACTAATGGAGTTAGGTACTGAAGCACAAACCTCCCATGAGCAATATTAGTTTGTCTGATCAGGTTCAGGGATGGTAAAAAGAAAGTTTTCAAAGGACTCTCTGCTGTACTGTGAATCCCATATTCTGTTATAGAATCACTGCCACGTTTGGGATCGGTGGCTCATGTTGACTAAATTTCCACCAGACCTGAACTGTCAGACGGACGGCCTCACATTTGACTCTTTGGTATTCAGAGGAGTTCATGGTTGAATCAGTGACTACAGGAAGCTCAAATCCTCAGGGCTGACAGCTGGTCTGAGGGGTTTGTGCTGATATGCTGAGTTTGGTCTTCTCCAAACGTGCTGCTGTGCTTCATGGACAAACATCTGCACTTTGGTCTCGTCTGTTCCAGAAGTCTTTGTGCGTTGTTCAGGTGCAGCTTTGCAGACCTGAGCCGTGCCGCTTTCTCCTGGAAACCCTTCCAGCAGTCGTACTTGTTCAGTCTGTTTACTGCACTGTTGTGAACTTTAAGCTTTAACATGCTAACTGTGGCCTGTAAAGTGGGTTTTTCATGGTCTGACCTTAGGGTGAGTTTGCTGGGACGTCCACTCCTGGGTACACTCACACACCTGAATGCTCCAGACCTGCAAACATCTGCTTTTATAGAGCTGCTCACACTTACTGATGATCAGTTAATCAAGTACATTTGATTAGCACTGATTAACTTTCTTTTCCACATGATTGTACAAAGTTGGGAACTGACCGTTCACTGTTTGATTCAACGACAGGCAAATCTGCATGTCTAAAATCGCCCCAGTTCTAAGCCACATATCTTGATGTTGCATTTATCCATTATCCTAAAAACACCAAGGACATTATTCTACATTACTGTCACATTTTCAAACGGAGCCATCCTTGAAAGAAGCATTTAAACTCCAGCCTACTGTGACTTTGAAAAAAGACAAAGAACATAAACAACAGATTAGTCAGAGCATCTGAAACCTCTGACTGTAAGATTAAAAACCTCGTCAAGAAAATGGAGGTCTTTAACCACCATATCATCATAAGATTTCATTAACTGCAAAGCTAAACTATTATGTTTATAATGCATGTGGTTAAACATATACTGTAGATATGGCTTGAGAAATATCTCCTCTCTCAGCGTCACCTAACAGGTTAAATTCACTAGGATTTCAGCTGCAGTTCAGAGAAACCTTTGTTTCCATTTGGCTTCTATAAGTTGAATGTGTATGAAATGGATTTATAATCATCTTATTTGTAACATGTTTTGTGATGACCCTCATATAGCCCAGACGCGTAGGCCTGACAACAAAATTACTACAGTTTTGACCACCAGCACGAAACTGTTGGTGAGAATACATATGATGCATACTGAGGTCAGGGCAGAGCATTTGTGCATCACCTTCACTTGTTATGAAAATGATGCACTGACAATGAAATTTCTGCCTCTACATCTGAATATCACTGCAGAAGCTTCACAATCATATAAAAGTTACAAGCCTCGCATCGGGCATGAAATTCCTTTGGCCCTTTCTCTACACTGACGTTTTCACTGGGTATATTGAGGATTTTCATCTTAATTATTTTGTCAATAGTTCTGAGCAAGTCTCATACTCATAGATCAAAAACCTGAGCAAAATCATGAGAATGACTTACTCCACTGGTAGTGGATTGTAACTAAGGGTGGATGTTCCCTTTCATCTTTCAAATTGGATCAAATTTATTCCGTTCAAAATTATTTTTAATGAGGTCTAAGATCTCAACCCCCGAGGTGCAGCCGTGCTCTTCTGCTGCTGTCGTCCTCCATCTGTCGAGATGAAAACAAATTCTCGTTGTTTACCAGTCTTACATGAGGACGTCTTCTTGGCAGCCTGATGTAAAATTAATCCAGGCTACTCTAAGTATGCCTAAGGGAAAGGGGCTGCTTTTGTAAGGCTGCACATAACTAAGCTGAAAATGCCCATCAAAAAACATTATTAAAGAATGTATTTCAACAGGCTAATTCAGGTGAACATGTTCAGCCTGAGTCAGTCCAGATCACTGCCTGCTATCCTCTGAAACAGGAGGATGATGCTGCATTATTGATCCATGTGATGCTACGTTTCTATTGCAAGTTACACTGTATTACCAACAGTATTCACTCGTCTGCCTTCACACACACACATGAACCTGAGTAACATCCATTCTTAATCCAGAGGCTTTAATATGATGTGGGCCCACCTTTTGCAGCTATAACAGCTTCAGCTCTTCTGGGAAGTCTTTCCACAGGTTTAGGAGTGTTTATGGGAATTTCTGACCATTCTTCCAGACGCACATTTGTGAGGTCAGACACTGATAATTCATCCCAAAGGTGTTCTATCAGGCTGAGGTCAGGACTCTGTGCAGGCCAGTCAAGTTCTTCCACACCAAACTGGCTCATCCATGTCTTTATGGAGCTGCTTTGTGCACTGGTGTGCAGTCATGTTGGAACAGGAAGGGGCCATCCCCAAACTGTTCCCACAGAGTTGGGAGCATCAAATTGTCCCAAATGTCTTGGTATGCTGAAGCATTAAGAGTTCCTTTGACTGGAACAAAGGGGCACCCCCCCCACCCAAACTTTACACAATGCAGTCAGACAGGTACCGTTCCCCTGACAACACCAGACCCAGACTCCTCCATCAGATTGGCAGATGGAGAAGTGTGATTCATCCCTCCAGAGAACACGTCTCCACTGCTCTAGAGTCCAGTGGCGGCGTGCTTTACACCACTGCATCAACACTATGCATTGAGCTTGGTGATGTAAGGCTTGGATGCAGCTGCCATGGAAACCCATCCATGAAGCTCTCACTGTTCTTGAGCTGATCTGAAGGTCACATGAAGGTTGGAGGTCTGTAGTGATTGACTCTGCAGAAAGTTGGTGACCTCTGTGCACTATGACCCTCAGCATCCTCTGACCCCACTCTGTGATGTTACGTGGCCTACCACTTCATGGCTGAGCTGCAGTCGTTCCCAATCGCTTCCACTTTGTTATAATCCCACTAACAGCTGACTGTGGAACATTTAGTAGTGACTGGACTTGTTGCACAGGTATCATCCTATCACGGTACCACGCTGGAGTTCACTGAGCTCCTGAGAGCGACCCATTCTTTCACTGATGTTTGTAGAAGCAGTCTGCATGCCGAGGTGCTGGTTTATACACCTGTGGAAGTGACTGGAACACCTGGATTCAGTGATCTGGATGGTGAGTGGATACTTTTGGCAGGACAGTGCATGTCACTGTCTTACTCCAAGGCTTTTCTTTGACAGTTCACTGTTCCTCAAGGTATCTCAGGGAGCTGCACTGAATAAATTACCTACCCTTAGAGTTATGGTACTTCCTGGGATTATATGACAGATGACAGACTCATCTGCCCTTCATTTCTCTTTCTTCTTTTTCACCTCTACCAGTGCTGATACCAAATTTATCATCTGCTATGGGGAAAAAAATAGATTCATGATTCAAAACATTTTGAAGTTTACTTAATTTCTAGACAAGTCATACTGATCGACGGCAGTTCTCTAAGTGAGTGTACATCCTTCTGGCAAACAGGGAGACGAGTATCAGTGACATCTGTGGACAGGGAGAGGGCTTGTTGTTTATACGCTGATACCAGCACCTGCCATCACTTTACTGGCTTCCTGGCAAATGTGCCACACTGATAGAAGGTAAATCCAGAAATGCTGTGGAAACAATGAGGTGCTTCAGCTTTTAAATGTTGATGGGGTGATAATAAGAATAATAATGTGCAGATGAAGATTTCTAAGAGAGGTCTTTACTGTTATACCCAGACAGCCTATCTTATTCACAGTGATAAGAAGTCCTCCCCTGACAGACATTATCCCAGAAAAGAAAAGGAAAAAAAAAACACATTCAACTCAACTCATACACCTTCCACAACCATCCAATAAGGTCTGATTTATCACTTGAACTAATACACATCTCTGTAATGTTGTCAAAGCCTCCTGGGCTCACCTGTGATAAACACCTTCTACCTGACATTAGATGTCCACAGACAGGAAACAGATTCAGAGGAAGAGGCTCATTTATTAAGGGCCTCTGTTTTGTGCTGCTACCCCGTCCGTGTGCAGAGTGTGAGTAAAGGTCGTTTTGCCCCTCTTAACACATTAGCATTTAAATAGCATTATATCTGCACTGAGCATCAGTGACAGCTTCCACTCTTCCACTGGCTCAGGCCCTAACTGGAGTTGAAAACAAAGTTAAAAGTTAATAAAGCGCTGCACTGACTGAGAGATCAAAGGTGTGCGACCTTCAGACGTGGAAGTGGTTAGCATCGCGGCAAACCACAGCGCTAAGACAGGATTTGGTTACAGGCAACTGTGAAGAAGCGTCCCCGTACTGAAGCAGCACATCAGGAACAGATCAGTGGAAGAATGGGTCCCGTCAGACAGACCAAACTACTTTAGTACTTTTAATCTGGTTAATTTGGTTGTTTAACACCACAACAACAATGAAGAAGATGTCCTTAAAGATGGATTGCTGTCCCTGAGAGACAGACTGGCCTACAAAACCAGTTTAAATGATGGGCTTTTTGCTGCCTGTGAAAAAGAAGTTCCACTAATTTTTGCAAAAATACCAAAAACAAACAAAATATATAGACTGTAACTCCAAAACATCCTACATTATTTAAAATGTTGTTATGGGATCACACCAGCTGTGACACCATCAATACTGACCCATCAGTACTGAGCACACATGTGATGATACAGTAATTACTGAATGATTCGCAGCTGCAACAGCATGGATGGTTTTCACCTCATGAGCCTGGCTAGTTGTGAGAGGCTGCATGAAGTACTCTAAAAGCTTTGAGGTGATTCCTCCATTATGACAAACACACAAAGATGGACTCATGAGGTGAGTGTAAATATATGGCCTCGTCCAGTAGTACCCAATCCAAGTGGCCAAAGTAAAGTCACACCTCTTATTTCCTGAGAAAAACAAATCAATAGAGCAGCTTTCTTCTCCATCTCCCAAAGGTTAAATGCAGTCTCCCCAGAATTCTGTGCTTTTCTTTAGAAAATCAAAGGAAGAGGAATTACATCCTCCACCCTCAGGGCAAATCAGCAATGACCTGAGCTATTAGATTTGAGAAGGCGCTAATGGACAAGGAGAAACAGCAGTGAGTCTGTCAGCTCTGCCAGTCTGGGTCTGTCCACCATAGCAGCTCAGATCAAAATAAGGCTGTGGCTTACATCTTTGGCAGATATCCTGCTCACTTGTCCATCAAAGTGACGGCACCGGACAATTCAGGGGCAGCTTTCAAGTGTAGCATGTGAGCTAAATCTGTGCCAACAGCATTTTAGCTGCTAATGCTTTTTCAATTTTGAACCAATCATTTGTCACTTGTATCTTTCTCACTGACCATCTGTCTGCGTCCGGGCGAGACACTCGAAGCAAACAGTTTCTTCCATGATCGCTGCTATGACTGACACCTAATGCTGAGACGAGATCAAACCAGAGAGTCTGTTGCATTCCTGTGTGCTGACTGAGCGCTGCGTGCCTCACATGCGGACAGTATGTTTGCACGGCTGCTCAGAGGACTGGCTCTTAAACTAAACTCAGAACTTCTTCTCTTCCAGTGAGAGGAATTAAAATACCACAGCAAACAATCACTGCTCATCTGTCGATCCCAGTTCACAGATCAAACTGCTCTATCACAATGACTGCATTCATCTTGTTTATTTTGAACACTGACTAACCGGCCTCTTGCATAAAGAGAGACGAATCAGTGCACTTCCAGATGTGTGTGCATAAAAACTAAAGCCCTGTGTAGGGTACTGAGATTTCATCTCGTCAAATTCCACAATCATATCCTGGGAAAAGTTCATGCAGGAAACACAGATCTTTAGCTTGTTTATGCCTGTGTGTGTGTAGCAATGATACAATCAATAGTCAAATAGTCATAGGTGAATAACCCTGAAATAATAATATTCCATTTACTGCCTTATAAAGCCAGAAAAGCTGCCCGGCTGTGTAACAAAGGATACATCAGAGTATCTGTGAGTGGAAGTCGTGCTCAGATCCTCCAAATCAGAGTGAGGAGCATCACTGAACAGGAGAATCTGAAGAAAAGAAAAAACAGCTGCTCTGAAAAATGACTACAAACATGCAGCTAAAAAATATGATAATAAATAAAAAAACTTTATTCATAAATGCTGTTTTCATGGGATTTTCCTGATGTAGTGCTGGCAGCACGCAGCATGCTTACAGTAAATGTAACTGGACCTGTGTGTGAGTGTGTCACACTGCAGCCTCTGGTGGATTCTGTTGCACCGAGTTGCATGTGGTTATGATTACACACCCAAATGTGCTGTCTGGATGTGAGAAATGGCAGCGAGAAAGAGCACCCCCCCACCTGCATCCCTCAACAGCAATCAAAGCCTACAGCCTACTATCTTTCTCCCAGCAGGGTGGAGGTTTGCCTGAGAGCATGAAGGAACAGATTACAGTGAAAGAAGCCAGCGGAGGTTAGGAGGTATTGTCTTATGAGCTTCTGTAAACAACATTAAGGATTAAGGAAAGGCAGTTTGTGTTTGCCTATATGTTTCAGGGGAGATAACGGGCACAGGCACTGTAAGATGATACTGCGAGAGAGTGAGCAGGAACTATAGCAGCAGTTATGCATATTCAGCCTGGGCATTAATCTCTCGAAAAATGATTAGGTTATTGGCAGGCTGTCCCAACAAACGTAGCACTGAATTGCACCTACAGTGTGGTGAGCTAAATGCAGCCTTGGTATTTAGCTGCTGAGAGATTATGGAGGCCAGATAAGGAGAAGCCGCTGAATGCCTGAATACTTATCTTGAGCCTGTTAATGATGAGGTGTGTTATCTGTGCTGCGCTCAGCGCTCCTCCTCAGCTCCCCTTTCTCTCTGACAGTCAAAGTGGGGACGAAACGAGAGGTGACAGAAAGAAATTTAACAAAGTGTCAGGATCAGCGTTCTTTATTCCTCCGAGAATGACAGTCCTCGAGGCTTTTGTGCTTCACCAGGTTTCTGGTTCCTCTTTGTTACTTGGAATTTAACACAATTAATACTTGCACTGGAAAAGTAAAGCACAGTTCATATTCTGTGCTAATTTCACCACCCACACAACATCACAAACACCGCAATGTTGCCAAATTGTCTTTGCATCATTTTTTTTATTCAAACAACAATCTCCTCAATCTAAATCTTTTCAAAGCCCACTTTTCATTTACAGCAGCTACAGAAATGGACTTGGAGTGCAACAATGCCCCCACATAAACTCCTGCCAAGTGTGGTTGATTGCATGGGTTTGCATTTACATGGTGGAATCATAAATCCAGCGCAGCAATCCAGCTATGAATAAATCATGCTGAATGTGAATTTCTGCCACAGGAAAAGCCCTGTGTGTGAGCGCGACAGAGAGAGAGCGAGTTGCATCTTATGTAACAGCCGGTACTGCATTCCCAGGCAACTTGTTAGACGAGGCCTTGGAACTGCTGTTGCTGTAGCAACACGCTCTGAAGCTCCCATCCTCTGCTGTGTCTGCAGCCGCCGAGGAGTTCCGGGGAAAACAGAGATAATTTCATATTGTCACACTGTTTATTTGCCGGGACGGCACAAAAAATAAACAAACATGTTAAAGGCAGCCTATTAAAAATCAGCAAGTATATGAAATGTTTCTATTGCTCAAGTCAGCAGCAGGTTTATCACCGTTTCAACTTCTCAGCTGATGGTTGCTGACCGACGAGACGGTCCAGAGTCCTCTGAGTCAATCCCATCTCAGAGTTTTAAAACACTACAGGTCTGCTAAGCCCCGCAGGCACCCACACTCCTCAGTCTGAAGAAGACAATTGAAATCCTTTCCCCTCTAATGTAATTTTCCTCGCTGCAGACCGCAGCAGCCCGGCTGTGTGGAGGGTGGGAGCCTAACATAATGATTTTTTGGAGATGGAAGAGATACTGACAGTCCGGTTCAGATCCTTGTCTCTCACTCGCCTTTTATTCTCCACAGTCAGCTGGAATATAAGAGGCACAAAGTCAGTGAGGGTGTTCAATGATTAGCTGTGATGTTAATCTGGACCAAATCAAATCAGAAGAAACTGGTAACATTTAGAGGGTGCTACTGATAGCGTATTAAACTAATTACCCTTTGGATCAACTGTTTGTCAGAGGAAAAGTTCACCCACAAACTCCTGCATGCTGCTTTGGGTGGAGGAAGGTTGCATGTCGCTCAGAGGTGAAACTGGACACATGTGACAGTAAAATGTGATCAGTGTGAGATCCTGATTTCACAGCACAGGAATCAAAGAAGCATGATTACATACAGAAACTATTTACCGGTGAAGCAGCAGACATATGAAGCCACGTCATGTGTGCTGATAACCAACAGCTGGCTCTGTTATCACTGATGTTACTGTAGAGTACGTGTTGTTATTGGTATATATAAAGAAAGGCCACCCTTATTGATTCCATAGGAATTCAGAGGATAAGTAGCAGCCAGGTGCTGCTAATCAAATGTGCTTGATTAACTGAGGCAGAAGTGCTGGCTGGTCTGCAGCATTCAGGTGTGTGTTAGCACAACGCTGCGATCTCCCCAGGAGTCCCAGCAAACTCCTCACATCAGCACAAACACCTCAGACCAACTGTCAGCACAGCGGTGGAGGGCTGAGGATTTGGGCATCTTACAGTCACTGAGTCGAGCGTGAACTCCTCTGTACATCAAAGTATTCTGGAGTCACACGTGAGGCCGTCTGTCTGGCAGAAATTGGGTCACACAGCACGAGTGGCTGAAAAAGAAAAGAGTGAAGGTACTGCAGCGGCCCAGTCAGAGTCCAGACCTCAGCCTGACTGAATGCTGCGGTGGGACCTTCAGAGAGCTGTGCATAAATGACTGCACACATACCTCACTGAACTGAAGCAATGCTGTGATGAAGAGTGGGCCAAAACTCCTCACAGTGACGTGAGAGTCTGATGAAGTCACAAAGACAATGATTACTTCAGGTTACTGATGCTACAGGTGGTTTTCCAAGCTATGCAGTCACAGCGTGTACTTAGTTTTTGATAGGACTACACAGAGTCTCGTGGTAAGTCTCTTTTTTTACCTGACTGCACCTCAGTCCTTTGGTAAATGATCAATATGAAAAAGACAGCAGTGCGGCTATTTGTGTATGAGGGGCCAGCCTGCATTAGTCTCTAAAACAGTCAGTTAGCTTTAGGCATGTTTGCTGAGAAGTGCTTCAAGTTTGAAAGCAATTAATTATTAAAACTGTTGCAAATCAGATTTCTCTGTCTGAATCCAACAATCATTTCATCTCTTAATACATTTGAATAGCATTTTATAAGCATTTCAGTCAACACCACTTAAGTCAAAAGAGGATTGTTATTGGATCTGGCAGAATGAATGCTCTGCGACCTTCCCTGCACGAAGGTGGTGAGCAGGAGCCGGCACAGCACAGCACAGCACAGCACAGCACAGCACGGCACGGCACGGCACGGCACGGCACGGCACGGCACGGCACGGCACGGCACGGCACAGAGCAGAGCATCATCAGTGGAAACAGCCATCAGCTCCAATCAGAAACAACTTGTTGCTGCTGGGCTGTAAAGCAGCTTGCAGCAGCAGCACCAACTGCAGGTAGGCTAAAACTAATTATCAGCTTATTTACCAGCGCTGAGAGATGACCTTTCCCTTAACCAAACTCCATGAATGGATAAACAATGTGAAATAAACTGTGGGACGGACACAGTGGGAAGTATTTAGATCTATTTTGTACTTCTTTGCATTTGCCTTGACTGATCTTGACTGACAATAACAGTCAATAACGGACTAAAGATGGTCCAAAATGACCTTTGAGGGACGAGAACGATTCCACTACAAAAGGTCAGACAGCACTCAGATTTTGCATTTTGATAACCCGGACTTTAATTTACATTTGACTTCATAAACCATTTTATATGCAGTGCTGTGCAGACGCTCTAAGAGCAGCACGTTAACAAGCACAAACACAAAGCCAACGTCATAAAGAGCTGACTTCAACATCAAGAACAGGACAGATGGTGGCACCCAGCTAGCCCTGAGTAGCATGGAGTTAGTCTTTCTGGGATTACATGAAGTGACAAACGTATTTAAGAGAACTCGAAGCCACAGCAGAATAGAGGCAAGATGCTAGAAACAGCCTACCTGCTGCTGTGCCTAGTTTTAAAGGCAGAGGATGCTTTTATTGGCCGTTACATAAAGTTATGAGTGGATGTTATCCCCCTTTACTGGACACATGTAATAAAGCTGTAATACCCATCTGACTTAAATAAGTAATGTGGATCAGATATGTACACTCAACATTTGTGCAAAGCCACTCTTACCAGGCCTGGCTGGTTTTCATTGGCTTCCCTGCGCAGTCACTAAAACCACACGATTCTAGCAATAATTCAGGGGAGTGAGAAGATGATGAGCCGATGCAACGGCAAAAGGAGACACGGAAAACACGGGTGTCATGTCTGATAACAGCCAGAGGGATGGATTTAAGAAAGGGGGGGGTGTCACCTGTAGAAGACTGAAAGAAACACAGAAACAAACACAGACAGCCAGGCTGAGCGGATTGTGACAGCCATGTAGCCATTTTCAGGCCTTACACTATTTTTATCCTGATCCCAGAGCGCGCTCGCTGCAGCCGCTTCCACTGAGTCTCATCAACAAGCCATTTTTGAAACTCCGAGGTGAGCAGAAATAATTCATGGTGTCAGACTGGTTAGCACACGTGTATTTGTGAGTGGGAATCTGTGAACTGTCAGGCACATGGGGAAGGAAAGAGGGTGAAAGACAGGTCAGCATGCAGTTACAACAGCCTAAACTTGTGTCAGGTGCACTCGCTCTGGGAAGTAAAAGGTGATGACAGTACTATCCGACCGGGAGCTGCAGTACACAAGTACACAGGCAGCAAAACTTCATTAGTGGGAATGTATTTGCAACTTTCTGGTAAAACTGTACCTTTGAATTTCAGCTGCTTGTTACAAATTAAAATGTATGACTTGTTGATAAAGATGTTTGCCAGCATTTGGACTTACATCACAGCTGGAAAGCCGGGCAACTCAGATTCTGCTTGAGTTCAACAAAGCTGACATAACAGCTTCAAAAGCAAACCCTTTAAGTGGAACCATGAACACAACAGACATTCATCCCTCCATCCACCCACCCTATCGAGACTCTCCTCGCTCATTTTCTCCGGGCTGTGAGCTGGAGGTTGCTTAGAAACAAAGCTCATGCGCATCACAGCCAGGACCGGAGCGCTCGTCTCAGCCTGGGGCCATGTACAGTTTGTGGGGAGCTGTGACAGTCACATCTGCCACTATAGCTGTGGCCCAGTTCAGGAATTTGAAGCTTAGAAGTCTGCAATTCTGGAAAATACAGCACAATACAATAAATGTGGAGGTATCACTGTGGTATATGTCACTGCATAATATATCTCAGCAATTTCATAAAATATTCCCCAGCAGGGTTCAAATGAATGTAACCTTCTTTCTGGATATCAGCAAATACACGACTCTTTGTGAAATGTATTTTTTAACCACTTTCTTAACTGTTAGTATCTGATCATATATTCAGCTAACTGAGAAGTGTTTTAAAAATTATAAGTGCTATTGTGGCATTCAGATGTAAGATCTGCTATAAATACCTGAAAACAACAAAAAACAAACAACAAAAAGAAATTCTGTAAATTTCACGTTTTAGATTGAAAAATAATATGTTTGTGTGCATGTGTGTAAAGAAGGACGTTTAAATGAGGCTTTGTTCCCATCATTTTTAAATTTCACAATAAAAGAATTTGGGGTTTTTTGGTCTTTATGTGCATGGATATTGATATTGCATGACAGAAATCAATTAAAGTGTGTGACGTCCCTCCTACTCTCGTCTCTGTAACCCTTGCATTGTTGCATCACTCTGCTTCCTGATTGGCGTCTAATGTTTGTCCTTGAGGCTCGAGCTTTGAAACCCTCCTACGCGCTCTGTGTAGGCACCCTGAAAATGAATGAGCCCACAACAATTACTCGCTGAGAGTTAAAGGACCACAATCGTAAGACAAACAACACCATTTCCGGAACATAGCTGCTCCATCCTTGTTCGGTTCGTTTTTTGCCTCGTGCTCTTTGTCAGAGAGATTACACAAGTCTGAGGAAACACGAGTTACAAAATGTTCAATATTTGCAGGAATGATTCAGAGCCAACAAACTGCTGCACTCAGTGAAGTCTGTGCAGGAGCATGTGAGCCTGCTGTACACGAGAACAAGTGCTTTACTGTCTCTCAACACTCGGTGTTCAGAAAAGTCAGACGTGGACGGCAGGAAGCAGAAAAGGGGGCGAAAAGGAGGGCAAATTACCACAAGACAAGGTGTGAAAAGTGAAGAGTGCAGCTCGCACACTTCTGATGGATTAGTGCTGTTTTGCATGAATTAACAGGGGACATATGAAACATGCTGTGAATCTGTTACACTCAATGGTCAATTTAATACAATTTAATACCTAATTATCTTTCACTTGTCATACTTTGATGCCGCCTGAATGTGAACAATGAGAGGTGGGGATTTAATTGATGTGGGCAGCCTCATTCAGCACTCTGGTAATGCCACGGGTTTTGTCAATCTGATAAAGGCAACAGATAATAAGTCATTACCTTGATTTATGGATGTTGTGTACTCTCAGAGAGTGCAGCGTATCACTGGCTGTTTAGTGCAAAGCACCATCAGCGACAGATGAGGAGGGATGGGTGGATGAAACCGCGAGCACACTCGCTACATTTACACGAGGTGCAGAAAGCTGCAGAATATGAGAATAAAAGTTTAGCTCATTAAAGCGTTCACGAGTTTTCCCACAAGACCAAAGAGTTACATGAATTATTATGTCTTTATCTCAGCTGCTGTGCTTTCTTGACTCTGCGGTTCATACCATGATATTTTGAATAAAAACATGTAGAGACGATGGATCGATCCGCAGGGAGCACAAAACTTGGGGCTATTTTAAAATTGCCACAACAGTTTCGAGCTGGGCGAGCTCTCGTCACTGCGGCCTTACACGGTGAAGCTCACCGAATCAGACAGATACAGGAACTGAAGACAGGAATGGCAGCGTAATGGAGCTCTCCTCTGTACAGACAGAAGGCCTCATTCAGCCATCAGCAGGCTCGTTAAAAAGCGCTCAGCTGTCGGATCGTGTTCAGCTGTTGCACGTCAGACGCCGGGTAGGTAAATGGCAGTGGGAGGGAGACTGTAACACCTTAGGGAAGTGTACTACTTCAGGTGCCAGGAGGAAATACCACAGGCTGCTTTACCTGCGCAGCCCAGCGGTGAGGGATTGTTTGATTTTTATAAGTGGGAGTCAGAGTCAGAGCAGATGGTATTTTTGAGAGAATTAAGTATCTTGCGTGGTCTGTGAAAGGTGTGACCCTGCTATGATAAAATGGGCATAATGACACATTGTTGCTGCTGATGAGATCATTTTAAATCCACAAAAGCAGACTTTATTCCATCTCCACGTA
Organism: Archocentrus centrarchus; assembly: GCF_007364275.1. Taxonomy (NCBI): domain Eukaryota; kingdom Metazoa; phylum Chordata; class Actinopteri; order Cichliformes; family Cichlidae; genus Archocentrus; species Archocentrus centrarchus. The sequence continues at coordinate 28,681,167 of NC_044367.1, read as the reverse complement.
GCTTTGACCTCTTGGAGTGTGAGAAAGAAGCAGAGTACTCCCAGCGGGGTGGGCGTGAGGCGTGCGTGCCTCCATCTGTCACTGTGACCCTTCCCGGCTTCCTGTCATGAAGATAACCCAAAGTGACCGGTACCGGGTGAGAAATGAAGGTTTCCTGAAGTCCTCCTTGGAGCCAGGCATCGAGTTGTTTTAAAGAGCCCTCGTGGAAGTGGGGTCCATCAAGGTGAGGACATGGTACACACTATTAACACCCCCACCTTTTTTGGATTAAAGCCATGTCACAGTGATGCTCGTCATCATGCTTGCCTGACCAAAAAGGCCAGTGACTGCATCCCGGGGTCAGTTTGCCACCGAAGGCACTGTGATTAAACACAAGCAGGTGCGCTCCTTTCACTTCCTGCACAGAATGAATTTCCTGAACAAAGAAAGCAAATCTGAGGCCATCACACAGCGACAACACTTTCATGTGACTCAGTCTTCAAACCAACAATCCCCTGGCAGCTGCGAGAAGGACTTCTAAACTGTGTTATCAATAAATCATTTCTAAATTCAGATTTCCAAATAACACTCCTCCAAAGCTTGTGTGGGAGGAGAAAACGTTTGTGAGCGAATCATGCATGATTCAAATGTCCCCTGATGGGGAGGGAATCAGGAGAACGGGAGGGGGACGCTCAAACTCGCACAAGTGCAATTTTGTCATAATTGTTGCTGAAAATAACGACAGTCCCTTCCAGCAGTTGGAGCTGTGAGCATTGTTCCTTCCCCCCTTATTTATGCTCGCAGCTTGAAAACTGGGATGAGGGGTAGCATGAGATAAGTTTATTTTTAGAAATGAAAAGTGTGTCTCTGGCTCCAGGACTGCACCTCCAAGGCGCGGAGACGAGCCTGTCTGGAATCGGAATGAGAGGCTGCATTCGTGCTTAAACTTCTCCGTGTAGTTCATTAAGGACGATTTTAATGACGTAAAAGGGAAAAGACTGTGTGTGAGAGGAAGCACAGCACCGCTCAGCCAGATAAATTAGAGACTGCAGTCAGATACTGGCCTGAATTATTATGTGAGCTTTTGTTTTAGTGATAATTGTGATGTGGTTTCCTCAGCTTCATTCAATTTTCCTAGCCAAACTTTTGGTCCTCTGAGCATTTGTTCGTTATGTCGCTTGTAACTCCTGCAATGAATTCTGGGCCAGTGGGAAATCTGTCCGACGTGCTCGACTCATTTTCTGTTCACCTGAGCTGCACTGAAGTTAACGGCTAATAGAGCTACAGATCGAGTGGTCACTGAAGTATTATGTCCACAGCCTACGTGAATTCGATGTGCATGTACCCAAACACATCATTATTAAAAAATACTGTCATTAGGGAAGAAGAGAGAAGCCAGATAGAGAAAGAAGCCTTATTTCCTGCTCGCTGATATGCTTTCAAGAACCCAATGTGTTTCCCCAGTGCTGCTGAGCCAAATATCTGCCTAAATGAAGAGGCTGCAGTGCATGATAATGAGATTCTGGTGCAAGCTCAGGAACAAGAGGGAAGCCATTTGAATTGATAAAGAAAAATCGTCCAAATGTTGGACTGTAGGATGTGTGCTTATCTCCCACATCATGGTGATTCAGTGTCAGTGAAAGGCTTCCTGTCTGTCAGAGGGCACAGAGGGCTGAGTCTCACTGTTATGTAAAGGGTTTACGCTTCGCTGTGACCTTAAGCTGCTGGAGCTTATCAAGTAGAAAACAATGCAGCACAACAATAAACAGATGAGCATTATGTCTACTGCCCTCCTAGTTTTACGAGCCGCTCTGCCACCACAATGTCAAATGTCAATGACGTCAGTTCAGTTCAAATGGAAAGACATGACTCACCCTCACCCTGCAACGACGCAAATAAAAGGTTGGTAAAAAGGAGACAACTGTTCCAGCAGGAAATGTTCGAGGGGGAAACATTATGTGGAAATTCAGATGGGTGAAAATAGTAGTATTCATGATTCACCCGTGCTGCTGGCTGACAGCAGCCATCAGTCTTATACTCTCCTCAGAGGACTCGGGGCCTATACATAGCAACAGGGTGCTTGCGATTCAGCAGCAGCCCAGTGCATCATCCGCTATCTCTGGCCTTGTCTGACGCTTGGCTGGCCAAGTGATGCATCTGTGGAGGCTTCATGAATAAAAGTGTGGAAATTTCAATCAAAAAGCCATGCAGACCTTAAATATAGTGAGTTTGCTATAATAACCAGCATCTCTAAGGTACCATCATTTCAGAGAGCAACAATTAATTTCTTTGCACTTGAGACCCTTGATCACACACGTGGGCCCCGGCTGACTGAAGAGAAAAAGCCAGCAGGCAAGCTATGTGAAACGATGACATTCTGCAAAGCAAATTTTATGAGTCTTATTACAGTAATTGGTTCCTGTTGCTGAAAAATGTGAAAAGTTCATGGCTGACTAGGACGGAACAAACCGGAGAGAAACTCCCACCTTTGTCCCTGTGTGTGTAAGGCAACGGAATAAAGAGCCTGGAAAGAGAGAGATATCCAGAGGCTCCGAGAGGCTATGTTTGGGCTTTTGGAAGCAAATGACTTCAACACTGAGGACAGCAGCAGTGCACAGCAATGCACACTCACAAGGAAAGAAGATGAGGGCAGGAGGAAAGAAGACGTGGTCTGGGATGTGCCATGTTTTCCTGGTTTTGAGATATTTAACCACAGTTTGAATGTTCCAGTTTGCTATCTTGAGTTATGAAATGCAGAGTTAAACTGGAAGATGAAGAGAGAGCAGCAGAGAGACGCGTCAGACTGAGAGCCTACAAGCTATCATTATAATAAGAGACTGGTGCCTCATTAAAGACCATCTTCCCTCCTCAATCTAAATGTTAAAGTTAGAGTTGACACTAAATTTGACACCGTGCTCCACTTTTACAGAGTTAGGAATCAATGTTTTCATATGGATTTCTTATGGAATCATAATACCTGAATCAGTGTTCGTTCTCCAGGTGAAACCATCGTCTTTTCCTGCTCGGATAATAGACTGAAACAAAGAAGTACTTTTACAGTAACACGGAGAGAATTTATGAGTAGGTTTCTGTTTACTCATTGATTAGTGATCAGATTGTTTAGTGAGACTAAGGACATTCTGTTGGAGATGCATTTTACCTGTACAAATGAGCTGGATTAATCACCTAAAAAGCTGCAGAATGTCATTGGCAGTCCATCCATCCATCCTTCCATCCATCCATCCATCCATCCATCCATCCATCCATCCATCCTCTTCCACTTATCTGCGGCCGGTTCGCGGGGGCAGGAGCCTAAGCAGTGAAGCCCAGACCTCCCTCTCCCCAGCCACGTCCACCAGCTCATCCGGAGGGACCCCAAGGCGATCCCAGGCCAGCCGAGAGATATAATCTCTCCGGTGTGTCCTGGGTCTACCCCGGGGCCTCCTCCCGGTAGGACATGCCCAGAACACCTCTCCCAAGAGGCACCCAGGAGGCATCCTACTCAGATGCTCAAACCACCTCAACTGGCTCCTTTCGATGTGGAGGAGCAGCGGCTCTACTCTCAGCCCCTCCCGGATAGCTGCACTCTTAGGAGGCCAGCCACCCTTCGGAGGAAACTCATTTCTGCTGCTTGTATTCGCGATCTTATTCTGTCGGTCACTACCCAAAGCTTGTGACCGTAGGTGAGGGTAGGGACGTAGATTGACCGGTAAATCAACAGCTTTGCTTTCATGCTCAGCTCCCTCTTCACCACAACAGACCAGTGCAGCATCTGCATCACCGGTCTGTCTGCCAATCTCACGTTCTAGTCACTCGTGAACCCTGAGACACTTGAAATCCTCCAACAAGGCAGCAACTCGTGCCTGAGCCAGAGACGGCACCCCACCCTTTTCCGGCTGAGGACCATGGCCTCAGACTTAGAGGTGCTGATTCTAATGCCAGCCACTTCATTGGAAGGGATGCCCTAAAATCAATTTTCTATCAAAATAATTTACAGCTTATGGTTTGTCCCGTTAGACTGGTTGCCAGTTTTCAAGAGGTCAGCTCTAATCAGGTCAGATGGGCTGCACTGGGGGTTAATGGCATAGAAAGGAGAGTGAGACTGAGACAGCAGTGGACAAAATCATTCCTGAAATATTTTGGTAAGTATATATTTGTTAAAAAAATCAGTGCTGAGCCGAGTGTGTAGGTGTTAACATGCAAAGAGGCCGACGGTGTCGCGCTCGCCTTTGGTGTCGTGCTGTGAGGCACCAGGTTTGTGGCAGTAGAGACACAGGTCTGTCACTGCCCCCTGTGCCACACCCGGACACGGTGTGAGCATCATTTTCCATCTCGCAGGGTAATCATGTGAGGTGGGACATTTTAATCCAAGCCACCATCTTCTAAAACCTAGCCAAGTAGTTTGAAGTGATTAAACATAAATAATGAGTACAGAAAAGTGGAAACACAAAGCAAACAGGCACGGACCTCACTCTGACAAACTTCATCCCTTCAGCCTACACATGGGGGGCTATTACCTCTGTGCAGGCTGTGCTGCAGTCACATCAGTTTTACACTTTGGGTAAGGGCTGTCATTTTTTTCCTGCTGTGACAACCAAACATATTCCAACATATCTGTGATGATAAAACTCAGAAATGAGAAAAGTGAAATCATGACGAACACACAGGCTGGCAGAGCAGCCAGCAAACAGTGGGGAGTGTTTGAACAATGATGATGACTCACTGCCACTCGAAACTGTCCAACCTTGTTAACACCAAGTTTAATCCTCACCGCTTGTAGATATTAGATGGATTTGGTGTATTTGATGTGATCTGGTAAACTGGATCAGTGCGTTCCTTGTAAAATGAGAATAAGAGATCTGCACTTTCATAATTGGAAGGAAAAACATACCCAGCCAGGGATGTGTGTTTTCTAACATGAGGCGATGAACAGATTTATTCCAGTTTTCTATAGAAATACTGTAATAGTTATCTGCTGATAGCCTTCCTTTTACAGCAAGCATCAAATGGGAGGTGAATGACGTGTGTGCCTGGAGCAGAATTAGACACCTCCTGGGAGCGTTCCTTATAATGAGACTATTTGCATGCTGATGGTCAGGTGCTCGCCCCAAAGTCTCATAAAACCACATGAGCTACAGAGACGTTATGAACAGAAATGGATTCATTCTCATTTTAAATGCTGCACTCCAACGTGATGCTTATGGGTGATAACGACACAAATATTTTGAAGTGTATTTATTTGTGAGCGATTTCACTGGGTACTGAAAAACGACTGAATTTTTGCTAACAAGCTGTAGTTGTGTGTTTTTTAAATGAGTCATAAATGGGAGCGCTCACAGAAAAACACATCCGAGGCTTTCCCCTGTGAGGTGCTTCAAACTTTCCCCAGCGTCTCTGCTGCTCGTCAGTCTTTTGCCTGGAGTGATTCAAGCTTTCCCCTCGCTACCCCACCATTCCCCGAGCAAAGCTGCTTTGTGTGCACTCCCCTGCAGCTTTTACCTGGACCTCTGCACACACACACCTCTAAAGCACACACAAAACTGAGGCTCTTATTCTCACCTGCAGCCTGATTGGGAGTGTCGCGGTTTCTCGTGACAAACTGTGGAAACAAAATGGCTCTCTCTGGTAAAGTGTGTGTATCCTCAGTTCAGCCACTGATTTTGGCGTTTATGGGGACTCAGACACGGACAGATCGACGGCAGCAATTTGAGAGAGTTGATCCATCCCTGCACAGTCTTCATGCCTGAACTCAAACTGAAGCCAGATTGGATGGCATGTAATATCTGAAGCAGTGCCAGCAATATGACAACTTTCTCCTTGAAGCCTTCATCATTAAGTTTGTCTCTCCACAGCAAGGCTCTCTCTCCAAGCTATTAAAAGTGTATTTCAAAATGTAGTGAATATTAAGAACATGAACGCTGTGGAGGACAGCATCAGGAAAGTGTGTGGAGTGACAATAAGTGGTGGCTTTGTGAGTCTCTGTTTGGCTGTGACTCAAAGGAGAATGAGGGGTTGAGAAAGCAGAGAGAGCAACTTTGGTTCCCTGTGATAAGCTGAAAGGATTGACTGCCTGCTGCACTTTTCCTTGCTGCCTGCTGAAGGAAAAAAATTGCCTGCCATTTAAATAGCATGTTTTCTAAATCCCTCTTCACTGGGCAGCTGCAGGCAATCTTCAGATGTTATATTTTTCTTCCTCTCCCTGCTCCCTGCTTCTCTCAGATGACTGTTAGTGACATAAAGCTGCTGCTTTGCCATCCTCTCAAACACTAAGCTGCTGAAACGTTGTGTTGCCTCCCTGGGCCGGGAACGGCGCTGCAGTGTTGAACCGTTTGGCCATCAGGCTGCTCGGCTCCCTGACTGTGTACAGTATAGTATTTGGAGCACAGCCAGATCTGCTGGCAAAGGGTGGTAACGCTGCAGCCCATAATCTAAGCTGGGAGACACGGCTTGTCGAGCAGAAGGCCAAAGGTTTCTAAATGTGCCAAATGGAGCGCTGAAAAAGGAAATCCATGTGCAGTAACAACCTATTAAAACATTTTTATGTACCTCTGACACTGAACATGTATACAGCACATGCCTGTCTGAATAATTAGAATTTTCCCTCAAATGTTCAGTAAAACAAAAACAATGATACCGCTGCTCATGTGCAGATCTATTCAAGGAACTCGTGTCGAACACAAAAGCCACTCAGTGGTACATGTGCTGGAAGAAGCTCCACGAGGTACCCAGAAGCTCTACAGTGTTGGACCCATAGAGCAAACACAGCTGACGTACAGTTTGCAGGACCAAGAATCCTGCAGGCAAAGCATGCTGTGCTCCTATTGGCCATCTGCACACATAAATGCATAAAATAAAATAATCATACTGGAGAAAAAGACTTTTTGCAGTGTAACTAATAATTTAATAGCCTTTCTCTTTCCCAAAAATCTGCATTGGTAAAAAACATGGTCGAGCCTGTCTGAATGTGTGATGAACAAAAAGCTGTGGTAATGTTTGACTGCTGTGCCACAATCACTGCATAACCCACTGCTGTCTTCATGCACGTGCTCAGTGCAGGGCCTCCATACTCAAAGGTTTGTACACACTCAATGTGCACGAGCCATGTGCATAACAGGGCTGTAACACTAATAAAAGTTACAGATATGAATTCCCAACATGAAAACAAGACAATCAAAAGAAAACAGTTATTTTGACTGTGGTTAGCGCTGCTGTCTCACAGCTAGAAGGTCCTAGGTTCGATTCCACCTTGGCCCAGGCCTTTCCGTGTGGAGTTTGCATGTTCTCCCCATGCCTGCGTGGGTTTCCTCCCACAGTCCAAAGACATGCAGTTACTGGGGTTAGATTCATTGGTGACTCTAAATTGCCAACAGGTGTGAATCCCACAACCCTGAACAGGGTAAGCAGAAGAGAATGGATGGATGGTTGATACATCTGTTTAATATGAAATTAAGAATTTCTATGGATCATACTTGAAATTTGAAGTTAGTATGAAGGCTACCTGTCCTAAACTTGGAAGATTAATGTTATTTAGCTCAGCTAGATGACTTCCATCCAGTTAACGGCTCTTCTGTAGTTATCACAGAGTAATGCAGAGGTGGCTCAGACCACAGGACTGAGGATTGGCTGGGATTTATGCGAACAGCGTTGCACTGCTGACACTGTTGTCAGAACAGAAAATTGACATCCTCTGGAGAACATTACTAGTGAAGCTTAAATGCATTCATTTGGTGTTTTCAATTTTGTGCACATAGGTCTTTAATAGTCTAATTTTAGATAAGGTGAAAAGGAAAAAGTCCAGGTGCAGAAAGTGCATGACGATGGCTGTTGAGCCTCTCTCTTGTATAATGTGCAGCATCAGTACTCCCCTCACACCTAACAACAAGCTCCTTCTGTATTGGACACTGACCTTGGCCAGCGGTCTGGCACACTGCACATCCTATTCATCCAGCTAACATACAATGTAAATGGTTTCCTCAAAATTAAATTCAATACAGGACAGAATCTGTGGGCACAGAGGGAGTATGCATTAGAGCATAATAATATTACTGATAACTTCACCATGTGGCTGGCTGTCCTCAGGAAATGTCTGGAGGCTCACGCTTAAAGCTGTACCACACAAAATGACTTAAGAAAGCCCTTTGTAGCACTGGTAAAATGCAGCTTGTTGTTATAAATATCAAATAAGACTGGAGAGCCTGATAATGCTTATTGCACTGAGCAACATGCAGGAAAACCGGCTGCCTGGAATGAATAATGAAAGTGACCAGAACCTGTGATGTCACAGTCTCAGTTTGCAAATTTCCTGGCTCCATTTTTTTTACATTTATAAATAAATATAATGTTCATAATGGTTTCTTGAGGCAACGGTGAGATACAAGGTCCTGTGTTTTAATGCTCGCCATTTGCCCAATAACCTCCTCATTAGAATTTCTAGTCTGTAAAACAATCAAGAACATAATGAAAGAAACAATTAGGCTTCACATCAAACACACATAAAGAAAATAGCAGTATATAGATGAGGATGCAGCCCAGGCTCCTTCTGTTTTTCATCTCTTTCTCTAACAGATGCACAGCTTCCCCTTCACCTCCCCCTGCCCTCCTTCTGTCTCAACCATTTTCTTTCATTCTCTCCCTCACTGTGAAGTTCAGGGTCTCTGTGAAGGTCCGGTTAATGATGAAATGCTCCCTTTCACATTTGCTGTCACTGAGTAAACTGTCATGCATCTCCAATGCATCAGCTGAAGGACGGGGCTCTAATTTGGACTTAAAAACAGCTGTGTCCCCACACTCAAAATTACACTATATATTAGACCTTGGTTAGACTTATTTGAATTGTCATTAACACCACTGTGTGCTCTCTGGCTAAGCTCCTCTTTTCATTTGTGCATTTTCAAGTTGAGTCAAAGTGAGCCTGGTGACTTGGGCTTTTCAATAATACTTAGGTTATCTAAGAAAGTGTCCTCCTACCCTTACTCTATGTGATTCAGACCTCTGATTTTTCCATATGCAGCAAGAAGAGTTTGCAGACACAGCTGAGTAAATGTCCTCTCATGTTTTCTCTGTGCTGCACCGCTGAGCTTCCTCGTTTGGGTCCCTTTTTCTATCCACTGCTTGGAGCCACGTCTTTGCAAATGTATCTGATTTTCCCAACAACCCAAGAAAAAACTATAATTGGTGCATCTTTTTTTTTTGCATTGAAGGTTTTTCTGTATGTTCACTGAGCAGCTGAGTTTGTTCTCATGCCTGATTTGTACAGTATTACTTTGTATAAATCACACAGTGAAAAGCTGAACAATAAAGAAACTTAAATTAGGCTGTTACTTAAAACTGCAGGACAAAAACTGACAACCAGCCAAAGAAGTATATATTTCCGACTATGCAACCTTTTAAGAATGAGTCCAGTAATTTTTTATGTGCTGGTGTGTGCTGCGTGGGGTACATATTTATGAGATAAGAAGTTAAGGGTTCCAGCGGGATCTGTAGCCCCTGGCTCAGCATTCAGCACAAACACAAGGGGACAAGATGTGCAAATGTGCATGTTTGCACTTCAATCTCTCTGCTTTCTGCCCCTCTCACAGGATTATCACCTGCAGGCAGCGAAGCCTTGCTTGGCCTTGTAAATGCATTAAATTCTTCTCTGACAATTCTCAGAGCAAACACACAAACACAGACAGAAGAGCCGCGTATCTGAAGCAGGTTTAGAGTCTGGTGACCAATATGAAATCAGATGAGTGCAGCAGGTAACAAACAACAAAATGGGACATTAGTGTGCATTAAAGAATTTAAAGCAGCATTGTTTTAATGCCAACAAGGGAACTGTTTACCCTGTCTGGGATAGGGATACCGGGGCCCCACCCTGGAGCCAGGCCTGGGCAAGGAGCTCGAGGGAGAGCGTCTGGCAGCTGGGCATTAGCCCCTGGTGCCCAGCTGGGCGCAGCCTAAGGAGGTGACATTGGGCCCGCCCTCCTGTAGGCCCACCACCTGCAGGAGGTGTCGTACGGGTTGGGTGCAGTGTGTGTCAGACAGTGGCCAAGGGCGGAGGCCCTGGCGGACCGATCCCCGGCTATTGAGATTGGCTACTGGGACAGGGAATGTCACTTCTCTGGTGAGGAAGGAGCCTGAGTTAGTGCATGAGGTTGAGAGATACCAGCTAGATATAGTCGGGCTCACCCCAACGCATGGCCTGGGCTCTGGAACCAGTCTCCTGGAGAGGGGCTGGACCCTCAGTGAGAGGCTGTGGCGGGTATTCTTGTATCCCCCCGGCTTGCTGCCTGCACGTCGGAGTTTTCACCGGTAGACGAGAGGGTAGTTTCCCTGCGCCTTCGGGCCGGGGAACTGGTCCTGACTGCTGTTTGCGCTTATGCACCAAATGACAGTTCAGAGTACCCACCCTTTTTGGAGTCGCTGGGCGGGGTGCTCGAGGGTGCTCCATCCGGTGACTCCATAGTCCTGCTGGGGGACTTCAAAGCTCACGTGAGCAATGACAGTGAGACCTGGAGGGGCATGACTGGGAGGAACGGCCAGCCCGATCTGAACCCAAATGGTGTTTTGTTATTGGACTTCTGTGCAAACCACAGTTTGTTCATAATGAACACCATGTTCAAACATAAATATGTCCATAAGTGCACGTGGCACCAGGACACCCTAGGTCACAGGTCGATGATCAATTTTGTAATCGTATCACCAGATCTGCGGCCGTATGTTCTGGACATTCGGGTGAAGAGAGGAGCTGAGCTGTCAACTGATCACCACCTGGTGGTGAGTTGGATCAATTCAATTCAATTTTATTTATATAGCGCCAAATCACAACAAACTGTTGCCTCAAGGAGCTTTGTATTGTGGGTAAAGACCCTACAATAATACAGAGAAAACCCAACAGTCAAAACGACCCCCTATGAGCAGCACTTGGTGACAGTGGGAAGGAAAAACTCCCTTTAACAGGAAGAAACCTCCATCAGAACCAGGCTCAGGGAGGGGGGGGTCATCTGCCGCGACCGGTTGGGCTGAGGGGAGAGAAAGACATGCTGTGGAAGAGAGCCAGAGATTAATATCAATTAATGATTAAATGCAGAGTGGAGTATAAACAAAGTAAATAAGGTGAATGAGAAACAGTGCATTATGTGAACCCCCCAGCAGACTAGGCCTATAGCAGCATAACTAAGGGATGGTTCAGGGTCACCTGATCCAGCCCTAACTATAAGCTTTATCATAAAGGAAAGTTTTAAGCCTAATCTTAAAAATAGAGAGGGTGTCTGTCTCCCGAATCCAAGCTGGGAGCTGGTTCCACAGAAGAGGCGCCTGAAAGCTGAAGGCTCTGCCTCCCATTCTACTCTTAAGTATCCTAGGAACCACAAGTAAGCCAGCAGTCTGAGAGAGAAGTGCTCTATTGGGGTGAGGTGGAGGGGGAAGATGCTGGACAGACCCGGTGCACCTAAACGTGTTGTGACGGTAATTCCTGGCAGAAGCCTCAGTCTGCGAGATCTTCAACTCCCACTTCCCACTGCCAGAACTTTGACAGCATTCTGAGGACACTGAGTCCGAATGGACCATGTTCCGCACCTCCATTGTTGAGGCTGCTGCTCAGAGCTGTGGCTGCAAGGTGGTTGGTGCATGACATGGTGGTAACCCCTGAACCAGATGGTGGTCACCGGAGGTGAAGGGAGCCATCAAGCTGAAGAAGGAGTCCTATCGGGCTTGGTTGGCCTGTGGGACTCCAGAGGCAGCTGACAGGTATCGGCAGGCCAAGGGGAACGTGGCTCAGCTGGTGGCTGAAGCAAAAACTTGGGTGTGGGAGGAGTTCGGTGAGGCATCAAAGCGATTCTGACAAACCATCAGGTGACTCAGGAGGGGAAAGCAGTGCTCTACTCACACAGTTTAAAGTGCGGGTGGGGTGCTGCTGACTTCAACTGAGGCTATAGTTGGACGGTGGAAGGAATACTTCAAGGACCTCCTGAATCTCACTGACACGCCTTCTGTAGTGGAAGCAGAGCCTGGGGATGAGGGGATGACTCGACCATTACTGTCGGTGATGTCACTGAGGCAGTTATACAACTCCTTGGTGGCAGGGCCCCTAGGGTGGACGAGATTCACCCTGAGTTTCTGAAGGTTCTGGATGTTGTAGGGCTGTCTTGTTGACATGCCTCTGCAACATCGTGTGGAAATCAGCTGTGGTGCCATTGGATTGGCAGACAGGGGTGGTGGTCCCCAACTTTAAGAAGGGAGACCAGAGGGTGTGCTCCAACTTCTGGGGGATCACACTCCTCAGCCTCCCTGGTAAAGTCTATGTCAGGGTGCTGGAAAGGAGGGTCCGTCTGTCAGTCAAACCTCGGCTCCAAGAAGAAAAATGTAGTTTTCGTCCTGGTTGTGGAACGCTGGACCAGCTCTTTATCCTCTCGAGGACGTTCGAGTGTGCGTGGGAGTTTGGCCATCCAGTCTATATGTGCTTTGTGGACTTGGAGAAGGCATTCGACCGCATCCCTCGGAGTATCCTGTGGGGGGTCCTGGGGAAGTATGGGGTGTCTGGCCCATTGTTGCAGGCCATTCAGTCCCTGTACAACCACAGCGAGAGCTTGGTCCGTATAGCCGGCAATAAGTCTGTCTCATTTCCTGTGGGTGTTGGACTTCACCAGGGCTGCCCTTTGTCACCGATTCTGTTCATAATTTTTATGGACAGAACTTCTAGGCATATCCAGGTGGCGGAAGGCTTCCTCCTTGGTGGCCTCAGAATCTTGTCTCTGCTCTTTGGGGATGATGCGGTCCTGTCGGCTTCATCAGGCGGTGGCCTCCAGCTCACAGTGGAACGGTTCGCAGCCAAGCATGAAGCAGCTGGCATGAGAATCAGCACCTCTAAGGGCTCTTATTTCTCCTCCTTAGAATGACCCCTCAGTCTATTTCTCCTGCTCTGCTGTTTTTGACAGTTTTAAGCCTGTAACATTGGAATTTCTACGGGAGATTGTTGATCACATGAAGCCTTCAGGTTCTCCAAATGACGTTCTCCCTCCCTGTCTTTTAAAAGAAATTTTTCCCACTGTTGGGCCAGCTGTGCTCAATATTGTAAGCAGCAGTCTGTGCTCAGGTGTAGTCCCTGTAAATTTTAAACATGCTGTTGTGCAGCCTCTGATTAAAAAAAGCCTGGTCTGGATCCCACAGTTTTGGCTAACTTTAGACCTATTTCTAGTCTGCCTTTTCTTTTTTTTTTTTATCAAAAATCCTCGAGAAGGTAGTTTACAGTCAGCTAATGACCGTTATAACGAGCAAAATATTTTTGAAGTTTTTCAATCTGGTTTTAAACCCCTGCGCAGCACTGAATCAGCACTTTTAAGAGTTTTATTGACATCTTTTTAGCTTCTGACTCAGGTGATTGTGTTGTTCTTGTTCTTTTAGATTTAACTGCTGCCTTTGATACAGTGGACCATAAAATTTTAATCTCTCATCTGGAGCAGTGGGCGGGAATCAGGGGCACGGCACTGAGTTGGTTTCAGTCGTAAATGACAAGTGTCTGTGTTGGTCTTGGTGAGTTTGTGTCCTCCACTGCTCCACTTGTGTGTGGGGTACCACAGGGCTCGGTCTAGGCCCGCTCCTTTTCTCTCTTTATCTGTTACCGCTGGGCCAAATACTTAGAAATCACAAACTTAGGAGTCAAAATAGGTCCTGACATGAAGCTTGACAGCCACATTAAGGCCACTCGGCTGGATTACTGTAATGCACTTTATATGGGGCTTAGCGGGTCCGCTATTGCTTGCCTTCAACTGGTTCAGAATGCTGCTGGGCAGCTTTTAACTGGTGCCTGCGAACATGAGCACATTTCACCTGTTTTAGCTTCACTTCACTGGCTGCCCATTTGTTTTAGGCTCCATTTAAAAATTCTTTTATTTGCTTTTAAATCTCTAAATGGCCTTGCCCCACCTTATCTCTCTAAGCTGCTACACTCTTATACTCCCACCCAGTCACTCAGATTGCCAGACCAGCTGCTTCTGATGGTGCCTAAAACCAGGTTTAAGCTCAGAGGGGACCGGGCTTTTGCTGTGGCAGCACCAAATCTCTGGAACGATCTGCCGCTGCATATTAGACAGACGTCATCACTCGCGCACTTTAAATCACTTTTAAAAATGCACCTTTTTTCTTTGGCTTTTAACACTAAGTAAATGCTGAGTCTGTGAGCTGTGTTTTTTAAATATTTTGTGTTCCTTGCATATATTAAGTATTTCTTAGGTATTTTAATGCATTTTATTGAGTTGCTTTATGTATTTTATTGTACAGCACTTTGGTCCCTGTGGGTGATTTTAAAGCACTTTATAAATAAAGCTGGATTGGATTGGATAATGTGAATAGACAGGCTTTCTGACAGTATCAGATTTATTGCCAAGCAGCATCATTACAGCAAAGAAATAATCCACCAAACACACACTTCCTTACTTCTTGTGCTAAGTTTACATATTAAAGAACTTCACCTTAATAAAATACAGCCTAAAACTGGAAAAGTTGTGATCATGGTGTCAGTACTCAAAGCATAAGACCAGGAATCTAACCAGCCATTAAATGCCATTTCTAGCCCAACCACACAAATAATCTCCAGGGCTGATTTCTCTTTGGAGGGCCAAGAGACATCATGCTGATGCCCCATGCAACATGAAGCAACAGCACAGAGGCGCCTCTGGAGCCCTTCTGCACAGATCCACACACAATTGCCCTCATAAAATATTGTACACACACACACACACACACACACACACACACACACACACACACACACACACTGTCCTTCCCTCAGGCCCCCCCTCCTGTCTTTGCTTGTCTCAGTGGGAAGGTCAGAAGAACACAGTTATCATGCTCGATTTGATTACGTCTTAATCCAATCAAGCAAAGCAGAGAGAGCAGCATTGATTTTTGAGACACAGAATAATGCTTATTGGGCTTAGAGGCACATGGCTGATTCCTGGACAAGGTTAAGTCCAGAGGGAAATATTATATCTGTCACTGAGCCCATCAGTAAGCATGCTCATTTTGAGATTTATCCCTCTCGCTGCAAGATGCAAAACACTGTGAGCTCTTCCTATTCCCAAATAGTTTCTACTCTAGTTTTAGTTTAGCAGAATGCTGGTTACAGCAAGCAATCAGATAAAACATCAGAACACAAAACACATGGAGCAGAGCTGCGCGCAGGGACCAGAGACAGAGGGCCACCTCTCAAAATGTGATCCATGCAAGGACAAGGCGATGGTTTTGGAAAGAAGGAGACATATGGGAATAATATGCACATGGAGATGTAGCATGAGGAAGTTTGAAAAGAGTTCTTAATCTAGTGGCAGGCTCGTGAACTAAGCCGATTTCAGGAATTCAAATACACCACGAGCATGCTGCGCACACACAAGCTCACACATATATATGTGCTTGACTATGTGTGCAGCATTAAATGAGATGTGAAGCAGAAGCACTTGTAGTTAGTCAGCATTCTGAACATGCGCCCTTCAGCCTTCATGCTGTCAGTTAGGGTATGTGCAAAAACATGGCTGCCTCTGGAGTTACATTGCGTCTACACACTCCAGCTTACACATCTGATAGTTTGAAATTTGCAGGGCTGCTGTCTAAATGCTGCACAATAAATACAACAAAGCCAGGGCAACACAATCTGAAAGGCTCTGTGCAGACATGGAACCTAAAAACCTGCAGCACACCATTGCTTTGCTGAGATGAAGACTGAAGAACAGGGTGTCTGCAGCAAAGCGTCGCCCCCGCTCCACTTCCCACCCTCCCTAACAGCAAACAAAAAGTTGGGAGATGATGATGACGAGAGCATTTCGGGGAATGGCGAAGCCCACTCACCTTCTGGTTCACCACACAGTGTGCACTGTGATTCTAAACAAGGACCAAAGAGAGATAACAGGAGATTATTAACACAGGCAACACATATGCGAGCGTATATGCTTGAGCATGTGTGTGTGGGGACAAACATCAGCGTCACCGAGCATTATGTAAAAATGCTGGAGATTTAGCATCTCGTTCCTCTCTGTCAACAACAAATAAAACAGTAAAACTGAGCAAACATTTGTGAGCTCCTGATGTCCTTGCAGTGCGGTACCCATGTGCACCATAATAGAAACCCAGCCACCATGCATAATATGACCGTCAGCCACATGTGGCTGCATAAAAACAAAAATGATGCAGAGATGGGCGTCAAAGGGGAGAAGAAAGAATGAGAATCACATTGGCTCAATTCATCACTGTCATGTGCCAAAACTCTCTTAGCATGCACCATGCATTTAATACATTTCTATTTGCTTTATCAGCCTTATAAGTCCCATGCAGTCACCCACACAGTAAGTACTGCAAGCTGTGAATCTCAGAAATCAGTTTATTGGTATTAATGTTAATGATCAATCTTTCCTGTGAGCCAAGAAAGTGTAGGCAGCTCGCAGAACTGCAGCCAGATTATTTTAAACAACCAAGATTACTAAAGAGGTTGTTTTGCAGAGACAGACAGTGGGCATAATAAGCAGAATGATGATGAAAATGAATGTTATGTCCTCAGGCTCTGCGCTCCACAGATGGCCCCAAAACAGCTGTGGTGTGTCAGTGTGTGTCTCTCCTTCCTGATGTAGAAGTGGCCAAAAGAGGCCATGTGTGTTTTTTTTTATTTTATTTTGCTGAGGCGCTTCTTCATCTAATCACCACTAATTAGGGGCTTAATTAGACCAGCAGCAAACTTGGATTCATGACTCGCCTTATTTTTGTACTAACAGGTGAGGCAGCAATTCTGATGGTTCAAATCTATCTACAGACACACACACACACACACACACACACACACACACACACACACACACACACACACACACACACACACACACACACACACACACACACACACACACACACACACACACACATAAATGTCCACAAATGCACAAAGCACTAAAGCGCTACAATTTGTGCCTCCTTCTCCCACATCAGCCGTCTCACAGGTGAAGAAGGCAGACACAGGCGGGCGGATGGATGAAAGTGCTCTCTTTAAAGGTTTGTTGCTGCTGTCAGTCTGCTTGTAACAGAGTCACAAAACTGCTCATTGCTTCTCGTGTCCTAACTGGCCTCAAAGTCCCTGTGCTAAAATTTTATTTGCTCTTTCACAACACCTTCCCTATAAACCGAACACATCTCTTCGTTTATGCATAAGTGTAGATCAAAAAGCCAAGCCCTGCGATTCATTTTGCTATCAGCCTGATGACTGAAAGAAATCCAGCACAAGCCACCACATTGCCAAGTCCTTTTTAGGAAGGTAGCGTTTGGGGTCTGTGGGGTTCAACCAGTCACAATCAGTGCAGGGCAAACCAGCGAAGTGGTGGACAGCAGAAGCCCAGAGAGAATTTACTGGTTTAATTAGCCTTTTTTACTCCCCACTCCCTACAGTATAATTCCACAGAGTCAAAGCAATTGGCTCCATTAGTTTGTCCTGCCTGTTTAAATTTAAAATGCTCTCGAATTTCTCCGTGTGGAGCCCGTATTGATCAAGGTCAGGCAGTTTTTACAGCATGGGAACTGTTCTTGGGTAATTCTTATTTGCCTTCCAATTAGATGTGTAAAGTGGCTGCCAGTGTAGCATCAAGAACAAATATTATGGCTCTGCCTTTGTGGTAAAGGGAAAATAAATATTCAGTGCTATATTGGGTCAAACTGTGGATTGTGGCACTCAACTTACATCCTATGGGCCAAATGACACCCACCATAGGGCGCCAGCTGGCCTGCTGACCCTAATGTACTGAATACATTTGATGAACGAGTTTCCAGTTATGTTATCGCACAGCTGAACGCTCCAGACCAGCAAACGGCCAAAGGTTCAGCTTTTACAGAGGTGCTCACACTGATGATGATCAGAGAATCAGTGCATTTGATCAGCAGCAGCTGGCTGTGACTTACCCTCTAGGTTCCTATAGAAGCAGTAAGGGTGGACTTTCTGTTAATTAAGGTGTAATACGTTATGTGTTGTTGTTCAACTGAGGTTGTAGTTACCTAAGTTTAAGACCTGCTAATGGCCGGTTGAGAGTCTTTCAATTACATCAGCAAAGACACTGAAAAAAGGTTTCAGGGTCACTGCACACTCAAACATATGAGAGGAAATACAAGCAGGAACCTGCAGAGGATACATGATGACATAATTGCTGTTTTTTTTGGAGGCCATGATTCTTAACAGCCTTTATCACATTTCAAGAACGACAGCTGCAAACGCAGCTAAATAAGCATCCATGTATAATCATTTATGTCCAAAGACACGAGTTTATTTCAGTATGCTAATCTGGGTTTGCATGCAGTTTGAAGTGAAAGTGAACGCTGGCTTCTTGCTGGTGTGGAGTAAACGAACTCACTGCTATCCACAGGGGTGTAAGGTGTCCCGTGGTATCACCAATCTCCAAATACAACATCCACGAAGAGCAAATCCTTAGCCTTGATCTGATAATGTATTCATCCATAATTAAAGCCTTCATTTCCATATCAGCGCAGCTTGCTCACACCTTCCCCGGTGGCTGATCTCTCTTTTACCCTCACTTTTTCTCTCGCTCCCTGCCTTCTCTCCGTTCCTCCCAATCATATGATGTGTGAGAGATACAGGTGCTAATTAGCTAGTGCAAAGCCTGTTTGTGTTTTTTCTTTTTTAATAAGAATGCTGTGTCTCTGAGAAAACACTCAAGGTTATATAAAGCGAGGTGAGATGGGGCATGAAAATTGTGCAGCATGATACCACAGGTGTGAGGGTATAAAAAGCTCGCTGGAGTTGGTGTGTTTTATCAATGACTCGGGATTTACTGGAAGGAACAGCCTGAGAGCTCTGCTTGTTTGCTCTGAGTCAATAGGTTGTCAATAAAGTGAAGTACACAGAAATATAGAGATCATACAGATGAACCGACAGAACTGTGCATGGACAAGCACGACTGCACACATACAAAGATAAACTGACTCACAAATGTATGTCCCAAGAACATCACACTCCCACGCGTGCAGCTTCGACCCTATGTAGTTACAGTTTCAGTTTACTTTTCCCTTGAATGGCGCGATCCATCTTCAGCCTACATGCAGCCTCCCCCCGGAGCTGATCCAGCACTTCTCAGAGGAGACGCTGCACCGAGAGCAAGACTGGAGGCGAACTCAGTGGCCTCTCACTGAGCCCTGTCTGCATCTTCAGGGGTTAATTACACATGCAAATGATGCAATGTGGATGAAAAAAGTTAGAAATAGGATTGTACTCAACACTGATAATATTTTATAAGGTATTCTGGGAAAGTAAAGGTAAAATAAATTGGGTCCCATCACTCCCTAAACTCTCCTGTTAGTAATATTCACAAATCCTTTTACTTATGGACAGAGTCTGGGTTGCTTCCCTTGCTGAGCTAAAATAAGCTATCAGTCTTTTAATGTAACAATAATTCTAATAATAGCATTTGAATCAATAAGGATGAGTACAAGTTCTCGTTGTGTAGTAAAATTTGAACAAAATGTTCAGTGTCCCTTTGTCAGAGCAGACATGGAGTCAGAACCTTAAACATGCTGCAGTAACGAGGAGCTCATTGTCACAAACACTCTTAATTTTGCCTCCTTAGAAGAGACACAGCAGGTGTCTGACATCAAACAGCATTTGTGTGAAATCAGGCCAGCCATCAGTGTTTGTGCTGTCAGAACCCTGCAAACGGCTCTGCCGGTGCACCACTTCCAAAACGAGATGCATCAGAACAAATGGTTAAAAATGAAGCAGCTTTTAGTCCTCCCCTTTGGCTGTGTGCAGGCCAATGTTTCAGTGTAACACAAGTGCAGGGATCTAAACATGACCTTCAGTTACAGACAAACACTGTAAAAAACTGTCACATGTCAAGCTGCATCCCTTGTCTATTTGGGAGATCTCTGTGTGGGTGCATGTGAGGCTGTGAGGCCACTGATCCTTGAGGCAAGCACATCTTCCTGCAATGGGGAGTCCAAACCACTGCTCTTCATTACGGTTTATCTCTATACAGTGAATACAAGCCTAACATCTACGGTTATCATACTGAGAGTTATTTCTGCGTGTATATGTTTAGGAGTCACAATCACTTCCTCTTGTGTTAGTCTTCACTGCTGCAGGGGTCTCTGGATCATTAGGTAACACTGACTGGGGACCAGTGGAGTAGAGTAGACCTATACTGGGACAAAGAAACAATTCCCATTCTCTGTCACACTCATGAGTGCTTTCATCATGTCATCATGGAACAGGCCACACAACAATGGGTGGATTAGTGACAGTGACATCATTTAAAATGCTCACCGACGGTCAGTGATTTGCAGCTTCATACAGCTGTGTATTCAGTAAGAATGGCATTTACAAATCTGGATGCATCTGCAGAGATGTGGGAAAGAGGAGGGTAATGACATGCAGCTAAGGTCTGACTGGATCACTATTAAAGTGGAGACTCCTTCTGCCCCTGTGGCTCACTCACATTAGAGGAAACAGGAGGCCTGTTGGCCTGCAGAGCTCAAATGTTTTACTTCTACAATATGTGTGGAACGGAAACTAATATGGCTGCAGGTCAACCATCTTTGAACTGATACTTACTTTTTTATTGGTTACAAATTTAGAAAATTTGTAAAAAAAAAAAAAAAGTTTTTTAAAAACAATCAAAAATACTTTCAAGCTTCACAAGATTCAGCCAATAAAAAAGGGAGAGCATGAATGTACTGTTTAACTTCAAAATATCAAAAAATTCATAAAAAAATGTGTCTAAATTATTTTGTAGAGCTTTGCATGTTTAACACTCTCAAATGAGTCGGCCCAGCTATAAAAGTGGAGCAGGGATTAAAGGCAAACATCAATGTGAGTGTTTCTGGAAATTTTTTAAAATTCATAAAGAAAAACTCAAAAAAGTCCAAATTTGAAAATTTTGTAGAGCTGTACCCAACGAGTCTTTGTGCCAAGTTTCAGAAGATTTCAAATATAAATGAACAAGAAGCAGCGAATTTAGCAAAAAGTTGATGGCGGATGGCTCGGTATCAGCTACGTTTCACTGACTCTCATCTGTCATCAACAGCAGAGCTAAAAACGATCTGCAACCTCCAAGAAACATGGAAAAACTGGTTGTTACCTCATGGTTACCTGGTGGTTACCTGGTAACTGCATTACATTTTTTTCACCTTTGGTGAACGATTGATTGCTGCTCATCCAAAGGTTGAATGTGCAGCAACCTTTAACCTTTGAGTGACCGCTTTCGCTCACATGGCAATCACACAGATCGCCCGGTGGGAGGCAACCTGTCTCCAAACAACTGTGATCAGCTCTCACCCACTCTCAGACTGACAGGCTGAAAGTTGCAAATGATTGCAATCTAATTTGAAACATCTCTTTGCAACAGGGTACTCGACTCCGCTGGTTTCCAGCTGGCTGTATTCTGGTTATATCCACTGTGCAGTTAAATCACCATTCTGCAGCAATTACGTCACTATTTGTGGAGGAATTTTTATTTCAAATAATTGAAATTCTGGCTGGACTCTGAGTAGAAGGAAGGATGTACTGTATGTAGCTTTTGCCATTTTATCAGTTAATCACTGTATTATCACAGATTGCATGTAATTGCAAACTTGACTCCCACTAAATTTACTTCCTAAATTATGGCCCTATTTAAAGTAAAACAGCCAATAAAGCAGGATATGCATTAGGGCGTGGACAACCTGTGACTGATAAGTAGTGTCCTTACCATGTTTGTCAGTCAGTTTCTAGTTTAAGAAACACTGAAAAATACTCAAACAGGACTGACCCATAGGGGGCTGCTAAGGTTTAAAGTTTGCTTTCATTTGTGAGTGCATAACCTGAAGTTCAGCTTTCGTGTGAATGAATGTGTCATCATTAAAAACAGTCTGCAGAGAGTTAAATCATCATATGCATGTGCTGTAAGTGTGTTCTTTCTAGTATATGGATGTGTGTCAGTGCCTGCTCATGTTTGCAGGTATGTGCATGTGCAAGCATGCACGCTGCACGGGTGGGTGGACACACTGTGTTCTCACAGTTGGACATGAGAAGCAACATTTCGTTTTGCAGTTTGTCTCCCATGTTAGTCCCTGAGCCTCACACATAACAGCCTGACTGTGCCGATAAGAGGCAGAAACCAGACACATGGAGGTGGGGGGTAGCAGGGATGGATTTGGTGGATGTAGGGAAGAGCAGGTTAGTTTAAAAAAAAAAAAAGGCAGAAGGTATAACATCCCATCGTTTTTCTATCAACCCCCAAGGGTCCTGGGTCAGATTTATAGGTGGTTTCTCTCAGCTCCCACGAGCCGAAGGGAGACGAAAGGAAGAGGGAGATAAATATTTTAGGGAGAGATTGAAGTATAAGGGTGAGACTTTATTTGAGCGATTTACTGCCTCTAAACTGTGCTCCAGTGTGGATGATGGTAAGAGAAGAAGGAAGACGTGTGCAAAAGAGAAGGACAAGTGAGGTAGGAAAGACGGAAAATGATGGAAGGCCAAAGAGAAAGAGAGAGGTGTAGACAGATGTAGACAGCGAAAGTCATGCAGAGAGGATATTGATGGCCTCCTTCACACCCCAGCAGCCCTCTGTCTTACCGAAGCATCTATCAGGACGGCCAGGCCTCGTAGATGGCCATATTGACACCTGCTGTTGGAGGGGGGTGTAGCCATGAATGGCACATCGCTTACTTCTTTTTCCCTTTGTTTTGTCCTCTTCTCTCACTTCATCCTCCCCTCTCATTCATCATCATGTCCTTTTTGCTCTTCTTAAATTTAGTTTAGAACTGAACTGAAAACCTCTGTGTGCTCCTTATTGTGGAAAAAGACAACATGTTCAGCTTCAGTTGTTTTTCAGCTGATTAGAGGGTGATGGTGATCTGATGGGTCATATCACTGAATTATCTGCATCAGAGAATCAGCGAGTTCCTCAAAGTGTAAATCATACAAAACTGAGCATTATGACAGTTATGACCCAGGGGAATGAAAGACTGCAGTCAGTTAAATATGAACTTTACCCACAAAAACATCCATCAATTCAAAGTTCTGCAAAAATCTGCAGAAATTAAAAATAAATCTAACAAACACTGCTGGTAATCTGCAGCCATCTTTGACGGGGAAAACGCTAACACAAAGAAGAAGCAGCAGATAGAAATAAACTTTTGTGGATTTTACATTAGCAGGCAGAAGAAAGAGAAAAATAAAGAAATAAAGTTAGAATATACAACAGTCTACTGTTTCTAATTAATGCAGTAAATGACTAGATAACCCGTTAAATGTGATCAACCTATTATCACTTGTTAGAAGCCTATACACAAGTGTTAAAGTGGGCCAGAATGATCTGGAAAGGAGTTCCAGCACCTTCAGTTAATGAGCAATTAAATCAGATAGGCAGGTTAATGCATATTAGTGTGGGATGAGTTCATTTTCCATGTGCTGCAGCCTGGCATTACTTCCAGCTGACGGCATGGACACACTGGCTCAAAATTAAGAAAATGTTGACATCCTACTTACACCTTTAGCAATCCTTTAAAAAAAAAAAGCTCTCACCCCTGTGATGGATTCATGGTGCAAATGCAAATAAAGCTGCAGTTGTACTTCAGTAACTAGCTAGCACTACAGAAGAGGAGCAACAAATATCAGAAATTAATCAGTTATTATTCATCCCTGGCTTTCTTCCACAGTATGCCTTATGTCTGTGTCCCCTTACCCTCAACTGGCCACAGCAGATGACCCCCCCTCCCTGAGCCTGGCTCTGCTGGAGGTTTCTTCCTGTTAAAAGGGAGTTTTTCCTTCCCACTGTCACCAAGTGCTGCTCATAGGGGTCGTTTTTTTTTCTGGGTTTTTAACCTTACAAAATAAAGCTCCTTGAGGTGACGTTTGTTGTGATGTTAAAGGTTTCCCAATTAGGGTGGACAAGACTAAGAGTCAGGCTTTCAAAAGAATGAAAACTTTGTCTGGGTCTTTGATTAATTAATAAGCTGGAATTGAAGATTGCAGCTAATCCTCCTCCTCGACCTGTGCTTCGAGCATTCTGACAGTTACTGTGACTCGGGGGTGTTGATTCATTTAAACTAACATCTTCATCCTGCTGTAACCAGGTTTCTGTAAGGCAGAATAAATCAATACTTTGATCAATTATTAAATCATTTACTAATAGGGACTTGGAAGAGAGAGACCTAATGTTTAATAATCCACATTTAATTGTTTTATTCTTTGGTGCAGTTGATGAAGCTGTATTATTTATTGTTTTTGAATTTTTATGCTTAAATAGCTTTTTGCTGATTTTAGCTTTGGTTTTTGGTGGTCTGGGAGCAGGCACCGACTCTATGGGGATGGGGTTTTGGGGGGATGGCAGGAGGAGAGAAGCTGCAGAGAGGCGTGTAAGACTGCAACTCTGCTTCCTGGTCTCAACCCTGGGTAGTCAGTTTTTAGGAGGGTTAATACATTTGGCCAGATTTCTAGAAATGAGAGCTGCTCCATCCAAAGTGGGATGGATGCCGTCTCTCCTAACAAGACCAGGTTTTCCCCAGAAACTTTGCCAATTATCTATGAAGCCCACGTCATTTTTTGGACACCACTCAGACAGCCAGCGATTCAAGGAGAACATGCGGCTAAACATGTCGCTCCTGGTCTGATTGGGGAGGGGCCCAGAGAAAACTACAGAGTCCCACATCGTTTTTGCAAAGTTACACACCGAGTCAATATTAATTTTAGTGACCTCCGATTGGCGTAACCGGGTGTCATTACTGCCGACGTGAATAACGATCTTACCAAATCTACGATCAGCCTTAGCCAGCAGTTTCAAATTTCCATGAATGTCGCCTGCTCTGGCCCCTGGAAGACATTTGACTATGGTCGCCGGTGTCTCTAGCTTCACGTTTCTCCAAACAGAGTCGCCAATAACCAGAGTTTGTTCCTCGGCGGGTGTGTCGCCGAGTGGAGAAAAACGGTTAGAGACGTGAACAAGTGGGATGTATGGTAAGTGGAAAATCAGCAGTTGATGTCTTATGACTGTTATTGTTATAAATCAATAAATGTAATCACTGTCACGCTCTGCTGCAGCTCATTGCCCCAGCATGTGTGCAGCATTGTGTTCAGTATCAGTAGATGAAGAAGCAGAAAAGAGAGTCTGTCAAGCATGAAAGTAATCAGCAAGGTCAGTGATGGTGGTACTGGGGCTACTGTCTATTATTCTTATTCTTTTAGACATTTTTGTTTTGTAGATACAAAGCAAACAAGACACACAGAGAGGACGAAATGGGAGAAAGGGAAAAACAGAGACAGAGCCGGGGAACTACTGTGTGTGTGTCTGCATACAGGGTTATCTGCAGGCGTGTCTTTTTTGTCTCTCAAAACTACAGAAAAATATTGCTGTATTTGTTTCAGATGGAGTTTTCCTTGTTTCAATAATTTTCAATTAGGGAACAAGATGGAGCCAAGAAAATCACTCCATTTTCATCCTGAAAATGAGTCTTGATTGAAGTCAGTAATTTGGTTCGAATTGGAAACCCATCTCTCAGCACAGGCAGAATTTATCAGCTGTTTTAAAAAAATCAGACCCAACACTAGACAAAAGGAGCTCATTAAAATGCAAGCTTCTGCAGAACATATTCAGGCTGGGTAAACACATATCTCAAGGGATATTAGGGATGTACAGTATCTTGGCTGTGTGCCATTCATTTACTGACTAAAGTGTCTCCATTGAAGTTTGAATGTATGGTAGCTATGAGGCTTTTATTATGCACAGGAGAGCCAAGTATCAGTGTCATCACATTAACGTGTTCACAGTGACAATGAAAACACCCTGATATTTAGCAGATCAATATCTGCCATGTTCAGCGTCATAGTTTAGCATCACCACATCACAACAAGCACCGAACAGGACGCACAGCTAAGGTAGTTTAGCAGCTCGGTCCAAAGTATCGGGCAGAACATAATATTCATCATTTCATGATATTTCCTTCCAATATTTATTGGGACTTTCAAATGGTACCACATGTTAGGATACTGTCATCCTGTGAGACATGCTGCTAATGGTGCTCAACAATTTCAAGCGGATTATTTTTAATTATAAATTACCTATTTCAAACCAGCTTAAATCTTAACATATTTAAACACATATCACCATAAACATGTGCAGAAATATCAGCCAATGAAAGCAGGATTTGAAAAGAAGTGTAAAGAAAGTGAAGTGAGAGGAAAATCTGCAGCATAGGAACAACCGCAGACCGATCCAACAGTCCCTGTCTGCAGTTTCAAAACTAAGAAACATCATTATTCACTGAACAGATTCTCATGCAGAGTCTGCAAATAAACAGTTCATGTCATCCTCGTCGAGCAAACCTTTCAGAGATGGGGGGGGGACCCCGCTCAATGCAGCCCGACGCACCTGAGGGTGCGACCTGGCCAGTCAGCCAGCTAAATTTTCCCGCTCAGTGAGGCTTTCTCCTCTTTAGCCTGTGGCAGTGATGCTGTGCGGCTTGTGATCGATCGGCGGTTTCTTGTAAACCCAGTGGAGTTTCTATCAGAAGTTTAATCATTTCTGAACGTGCTACGAGTGCGTATTTATCTCTGTGCACCATCTCTGAACCACAATAATGCAGAGATCATCTTTAAATTCATTAAAAATAAACAGATCAATGAAATGTGGTTTTTGTGTGCTAATCTAGAAGTTTTTCATTTTTAGGGAACATAAAAAAATAAACATTTTGGACTTTAGCTGGAGTTTAAACTGCTACATTATGTAAAGGATGATCTGCAGAGTACGGTACCGCGGCTAAAGATGGCTGACATCCAGTTAGAGCCATAAGTATTTGGACACTGACAGAAGTTTTCTAGTCTGTACATCGCAACAATTAAGACATGAGTGAAGTGCATTATGTCAGCTTTAATTCAAAATTATGAAAATGACTTCAGTGTCCAAATAGTTATGGACCTAACTGTAAGTCACTGGTCACACAAAGCCAGGCTGGCTGCCAGTCATCTTAAGGTGTTTTATATTGTAAAGTAATATGGGCAGAATTAGAGTGAGGACCCCAGCAGTATGGTAATCATCAGGCCAGGTACAGGTGAGCGTAGTGAGGTGAACACGGCTGCATTAAGTTTGGATTTAATGTGAGTATGTTACAGATGATCCTGTCTGTAGACACCGGAGAAAGAAAGTCATTATAAAAGCTTAATTTGAATTATCTGCCACATGTATCATTACTATATAAACATGTTCCTCCACAGAGAAAACCAGACACACTTTCTCCTGTGCAACGCCTTAATAAAGAGGCTCAAGTGTGTGTGTGCATGTATGAATGCATGAACCAATGGCACAGTGTCACCACACTCATCAATCTACCCGCTCTCCCCAAGGATGATGTCACTCGTACCCAGCCTGGCTGGTGGCCCACTGGACTGAGGGGACCAACTCTCATTATCTCCAGTCCAGATTTATAAGACTGCTGTGCTCATATTTTACAGAGAGGGACACGGAGCGGGCAGAGGGAGGGAACGAGGGAGTGAAGAAAGGACGGAGAGATGGAGAGAGTGGGACTGACTGAGAGCATTTACTGATAAATCACCCGACTATTCACTATTTAAAGAAAACTCTTCTGGCAATCAGCAACATCAGCAGCATAACATATCAAAACCTGTGTGTGTGTGTGTGTGTGTGTGTGTGTGTGTGTGTCACTCTTCACATGCCATATGCTGTCACTGCAAACAGAGATTTCACTGTGTACAACTTGACAAAGTGGAGACATTCAAGATAAAGACAAGCTGTTCAATTTCTGTTTATTTCCCGCTCACACACGGAGATCACCACCTGTGCAGATGAGTTATGAGTCATGCTGTTTGGGAAACAAAAATACATATGTGCTGCTTATCATACGTTCAATTACAAGGCAGAAAAATACAAAAGAGAACTACAATCAATCAAAAGAAAGAGCCAAATTTTCTGTGTCTTGGAGGCAGACACGACCAATAACCTGGCATGGCTGGGAAACAGCGCTTCTTCTAAATCCCCCCCGTTTCTCTCTCTGTGTGTCACCATAATGTCACAACATTGTTTCATGTGATTGGGTGTCTGTGTAATGATGACAGATTGGCAGCCGGCATCTTCACAGAGCAGATTTGAGCAGCTACACACCTGCTGTCTTTGGCTCAGACCGCTCCGCCGGGGAATGCTCCCGTACAGATGTAGTAGTGCACGTGTACGTGTGTGTGTGCGTGTGTGTGTACTTTACGAGTGCTGCCTAGGGTATTGCATTATGCTCCATCTCCTGGAATGGACCTAATGGGCCATGAGGAGAAAGCAGACGAAGCAAGCCCAGAGGCAGCGTACAATGTGTCTAACACCTGGTCAGCCATGTCACTGGTGGCCATATTGGACTCGCTGCCCATCTTTCTGTGTCTTTGTTAACTAGTAACTGCATTTTGGGCAGCAGCCGGGGTAGCTTTGCTTACAGCTAATTATCCAAACCAATCACATGCAGACAAGCTAACATTTGGAAAACTGTCACTCTAATCCCGTGACAGGCTCTACTCATATGACAGAATTATGATGCATAGTTTAGCTATATTACCCATAATGCAACTCAGCTGCTGACAGTCCCCTCAGAGATTCTAGTGTCTTCCACCCGCTCCATATGAAAGACAGTGTGAACCTGCAGTTTGTGGGTGCATTTTGCAGTTCGAGCACTGAGAGCATCCTTATCTTGTTTTTTGGAGACAGAAGTGACCATAGGTGGATGAGAGGTTAAAGTGCCAAGTTATAAGCTATGGTATTAAGCTTGGTTAGCAAGCAGGATCCACAGATACCTGCTAATTAGTGCAACACAAAAAAATAGATTTCCTGCACCTCGGGTGGGAGTTGGGTGGTGCTTCGGGTGCCAGGCTGGCAGCATCGTGGGGTCACTGTTGGCCCGGGTGGGGTGTCTACTTGCCCTGGCCTCAGAGGGTGGATAGATGTGGATGAATGTGTATCTTTGTGCATTTGTCATAGTCCCCGTGGGTGTATTTGGGTGGGTGAATGCGTGTGGGTAGGGTTGTGTGTGTGTGTGTGTGTGTGTGTATGTGTGTGTGTGTGTGTGTGTGTGTGTGTGTGGGCATGAGCATATGTGGGTGGGTGTGTGTGCGCGCGTGAGCATATGTGGGTGAGTGTGTGTGCACATAAGCATATGTGGGTGGGTGTGTGTGCATACGTGTGTGCGTGGCTGGACCTGAATCTGGGCCTTCTTGTGCCTTGCCTCCCGGCTGCTTCTCGGTGGTCACTCCTGCGTCCCCCGCTTCCCCGGGGTGTGGGTGCCTTGGGGTTCCTGGGCCGGGCTGGATGTTCTGGCGTGGGTGTCGACCTGCTCTCCTGGGGGCTGTGGGCCGGGGCGGCTTGGGCTTCTCCAGCGTGGGGGGGGGCTCTGTGGTATGTCGGGTGGTTCTTGGGCGCCTGGGCCCTGGGGCCCTGCCGCCGGCCTGCACGGGGGGCTGGCCTCTGGGGGGGCCGGTTTCCTGATGCCTTGAATTCCCTGGGGCCCTTGCTCCTCAACTGGGGGGGCGCCATCTGGGACCTCCCTCTCCCCTCTGCTGGGGTGGGTATGCGGTTGTCGCTGGAATGTGCGGCTGCAGGTTTTCGTGGCTCTTGATGGGCTGCGGATGGCTCAGATTTCCTGGGTCCTTCTCTGCCTGCCTCTGGCTCCTTGTGGGTGGAGCGGCGGCTTTCTGCCCTCGTTGGTAAGTGCATTTCATGACACAGACACTAACGCAATCACAGCATAACAAAATTGTTGTTCTTATACAATCATGCTTCATTTTGTTGTGCCTTTTCCACATAGTTATTTTTCCAGGTGTTGCTTGTTCTGTTTTGGTATGTTGTCTTTTTTCTGTTTTTTTTTTGCAGTTGCAGCATTTGAATTGTTTTGGTTAGTGTAGTGGTGCTCTGTCCTCTTTTTCTGTTTTCTCCCCTTTCTCTCTCCTTTTTTTTTTTTTTCCTCAGCCTGTCAACCGGAGTTAAATGTATATGTACACAAATAAATAAAATAAAACAAACAAAACAAAAACACAAACATTAACAAGAAAAGCTTATAGAGACTCTATAGAGCTTATCTTGGAAGAATAAATATGTTTGGCACAACAATGCATTCAGATCACAATTCTGCTTGCAAACAGTGCCAGACATGACAGGCTTTGTGCATTAACCACAAAACAACAAAAAAGAAAACTAAACAACATGAAACATGCATTTTTTTAGATAGTTACTTTAAAATGCTCCATCAGGCAGCAACACCATAAACATGGCTGAGAGGTCCAGAGCAGTGACTCCAACTAGAGGAACCTCTAGTAAGTAAACTTTAAGCCTTTTTATGGTTTAAAATGCTAATTCAAATCATAACATGGGAAATTAGCTAAACAGACCAAATCAGGCTGTGAACATGTTTAGTTCTGCTGTGCAGTTTTAACATGGGCGTCTATGGGGACTGACACAGTGCTGGAATCAGCCTCTAGTGGCCACTCAAAGAACTGCACTTCTGCACTGGCCTTAATTTTAGTCCTGAAGGCTGCTGCTTGGTATCAGCTCATACAGCTCCCAGCAGCTGTCCTCACGCTGATATGGGAAGCCGGCTACAGAAGTCTGATAAGCTCACTTCTTTCAAACCCCCAGATTTTAAAATTTTGATTTCATTTCTAACTCTTAGTACTCAGCCATAGCGGGTGATGACAGAGGTGACATCCTTTCAGGCTGTTTATAAATCATCTCCTTCTGCAGGCACAAAAGGCTTAATGCAGCTTTCCCCCCACATAGTCCTCCCCCAAGATCTGCAAATAGTGTTTGATGTGTAAGTTTCCTTTTAAGATATACAATCTGTTCTTCTGTCTCTGTTCTGTTCATTTGATGACTTTAAGCACAGCATCCATTCTCCTTTCAGTCCTGGGGGAAATAGCTGCCAAATGCTCCACAGTGTTCACCATTTAGGTCTCTTTGTTGTTTGGGCTCTTTGCAGTTGCTTTTTAAAGATGTCTTTCCTTAATTGCTTGCTGCTGGAAACAACATTATTAAGAGCAGTGAGAGTGAATTAGAATGGTTAAGTTGGTAACAAGATGGCAAAAATGCTCCATAGCCCTGAAGGGAACTGTAGCGTGCAATGCAACTTTATCCATTATCAACTCAAAAACAATACTGCCTAATAAGGAAACACATGAAGAACATTTCTTAATGGAAATAGCAAATGAATTGAAAGCACACTGTTGGGGCTCTTCTCAGCTACAACAACACATCGACCTCAAACCAGATATACAAATTTGCAAAAGATCAATATCAACTTGCCAACAGCCTCAGGCAGGTACTGTAGGGGAGAGGAGATAAGGAGCTACATCTGAGTCACAGCCACATAAATAAATCAGCTGCTTGCTCTGTGAATAGGAATGTATATCCACACACTGACACCTGATGAATAAAAGCTATCACACTGTTCACTGGGCTTTTCCTAACGCCTGCTGTTACCTCAGCTGACCTGCTGCCACCTCCCTCCTTATGTCCCCCAGAATCAGTGGACTCTGCTTCATCGCGGAAAATAATATAACTACTGTTTTGTGATTTAATGTACTCTCATTTACATATTTATCTAGTCTTACTGACCACCCATTGATGCTGTAGCACTTTATCTGCCTCATATCCATAACCAATCAAGAATTCCAGTTAACTTAAAATGCATGTGTTTGGACTGTGGGAGGAAGCCAGGGAAAACCCACACAGGCATGCAAACAGCAGGGGTTTGAACCAGGAACCTTCATGCTGTGAGGTGACCCACTCCACCACCATCTCAGCCACAGGAGCCACAGGCTTAAGGAGAAGAGGCAAAGTCGAAGTGCAGCAGCTCAGTGCAGGATTTGAGAAGTGGAGAAGCTGAAGGTAAGCTAGCTGCCAGCTGGTTGGCATGTTAGCCGAGCCTTGTGATTAAATACAGTTTAACTGAGTTTAGCCATTATTAAAAAAACAGCTGTAAAACACACGTGTGTAAAAAAATAGTGGTTGGGAAATAGTTTTGGTTGTGTGCATATAATGTTATGCTAATTACCTCCACTGAGGTGGTTATGACAGGTTTTCTGTTTGTTTGTTAGCAGGATTACTCAGAAAGATGAAAACTGTGCCGGTGTCGGTAAATTAGAGGTGACAAACACCTGGAGTTGATCGTGATCCAGAACTGGATATTTTGTATCTCATTTTCAAAGAAGAAACATTAGGAGACAGCTCAACAAAAGATCACAGACTAATGTGGGTCCAGATCCCTGGCAGAGGAATGCAGTCTCAGACTGGTTTCAGTGTAGCTCCTGCTTTACATTTATATTCCAGAGTTTGGCTCTGTTCATGCGTGCTGTTATAGTTCCTGACTTCGTTGAGTTTCTGTGTCCCTGTTTTGTCTCTCTGCATCTTGTCCTCATGGTTGTCCGGTTGTCGTTATAATTATTTTGTCTCCCCATTCAGTTATGTCTCCTGTTCCCTGTGCCTTTTGCTCCCTGCCTGCTTGAGTTGATAGGTAAAGTTCATTCATGTGTACTGTGTTTAGTGTATTTCTGTGTGCCTCCCTCCCTGCCGATCCTTTGTATCGTATGCTTTGTGTTCAGTTTTGCTTCCCTTGTCTCATCTTCAGTGATTAGTTTCAGCTGTGCTCCCTGATGTGTCTTATCTCCCTGATGAACTCTTGTGTGTATATATTGTCCGATTCCTCCTCTATTCATTGTCACGTCCTCGTCTTCAGTTCCTTTCCTCTGTGTGTTCCCATGTTGTTTCCTAGTTTCCTCTTTGTGTATTCCTGGCTGCTGTCCAGCCTTGAGTATATTTAGTATATTTGCTCTGTGTGATCCAGCAATAAAGCAGCATTTAAGTTCAGTCCTGTCTTCTGAGTCCTGCATCGGGGTCCTATTCTTGCCTGCCACACAGGCTTCATCACATGTGCTCATCTTACAAAACAAAACAAAGAAAGAAATGATGCATTAACCAAAAACTTTCCCCAGAAACTGAAGCATGACCCAAACCTGGATTTGGAGAATCGTTCCCCCGTACAGGAAAGCTGACACCCTGTTCATACACATCTGCTCTGAACCCAGAAACACTGAAGAATAAGCAGCAAACGCAGGAGAGCGTGTAGCAGCAGTTTCTTCTGTATGTGCATAGAAAATGACATCAGAGCTCTTTAATGCTAAAGGCCATCTAATGTGACAATTCATAAAGGAGGAACTCTTCACAGATACTCCTTGTCCCTCTGTAGCCTAGCAACTAACAGACCACAGCACATTTTTCTTTTTTTTTTGCGCTGCAGTGTCATACGTTACAGGGAAAGCAAAGCTCGTACTCTCCTGGAATGAGAAGCAAATGGAATGATGTGGGAAGAGAAAAATAAGCATGAAAGAGTGCACATATGTGAGAGGAAGTGACAGGAGTGAGAGACTGAGAACTGAAGGATGGAAGGGACTCACAGCAAACACACTGCTGCTGACTGTGTTTCACACGGACCTTTATCTCACACACACACACACACACACACACACACACACACACACACACACACACACACACACACACACACACACACACGATCCAGGGAGCTGGGATACACGCGGAAACCTTAGCTCTCCCGTGTTGGAAGACGCCCGTTGCCATAGTAATGGGCAGGGAGGAAGAAGAGGAGGAGGTGAGGTGTTTGTGGATTCTCCTTTTTCGTGCAAAGTGTTATCCCTCACACCCTTTTTCGTCGAGCATATGCATAAGTATAAAGCTAATCCACTGCCTGGCCCACTTCTATTCCAGACAGGAAGAGGCCCATGAAGTGAGGAGAGGCCGGTACTCTCTGCCCAGCCCGTGGCCCTCTCTAGGATCACTCGATTATGCTTGAAATCAGAGGCTGAGGCACAAGGAAGGGTTATCTCTGACAGGAAGATGAATATTACATGATGTGAGGTCATCCTCAATAGATATGCATATGAGTCATGCAGTTGTAACAGAACTATATTTGCAAATGCGATAAATATTACATCAATGGCCTCTTTTATGTCCTCGTTACAACTTCATAGCCTTGGCCATCTATCACAGTGTTATTTCATTCATAGTCTGATGGCAAGAGAACTGCAGTGATTAAATCATTCACTTATTCATGCAGCCATTTATTTGGTTTAATCTCTTTGATTTGAACAGTATGAGCTCCTCCCGAGGAGCGGTGGGCAAGTGATAAATGTGGGAATAGCATGCTGATGCAGAGTCTGCGCTATAAAAATTGCCACTGTTCCATCAGATGTTCCCTAAGCATTGATCAGCAGGCCTTGTGGATAGACGAGCAGTGGTGTGCAACCAGGCACGGATTCCCAGATGTCCACCCCACCCATATTATAATATCAGCTGTAATACACGGAGTCATACACACACATATAACAACATATGTAATCATTTTCACCTGTGAGGTAAAGCGGTGCAGTCATGCAGACATTTAGGCTGTTTATCACTTACAGGTAAACACGGCTGACATGACCTCCACACTGCTAATCTATTCAGGGCATACCTTTGAATAGTGACAGTCTATTGTTTCAGCTCTGCTCCTTAATTGGCTGAACGTACTCTAAAATGACTGCTGGGGTACATTAGCTCTGACCTTGTACTCAAAGTCCCGGCGTTAACAAGCTTTAACCAGTGGCCTGACAGCACGGGACTCCATCAGAACTGTCTTTAAGGAGCCATGACTAAGTGGTGACTGGTTCTGGATGGGGGCAGCTCAGGTATGATGAGGGCTCCCTCATTTTCCACTTTAAAGACGCTGAACTGCTGACAATATATACATACTTATATTTTCCTAACCAGTTATCCAGCTAAAAGTCTGTGAAAGTGCAGCTATGGGGCGAAGGGTAGAGTGTACCCTACACAGGAACAAAAACCTAAATTTGTGTTTTTGATAATAACTCAGCTACACTTGTATTAACTGATCCTGATGGCTGCAGTCGGCGTGGCATCACCAGCTTACCTGCTGCAGCGTGTGCAGGTGGATGCGCTGGCAGCTGAGTACCTGCTTTACTTTAAAATCTCACTACAACATTTTTACTTTTGAGACAACAGCATGTGGCCACAGGGAGACAGAAAAAAAGCTAGTTTTATAAGACGTGTTCCTGGGGTGGGCCCTTCTGCTCTGTTGGGGGTCAGATGGGCCCTGTGGGGCTGGGTCAACCTGTGCTGCTGGGGTTGTGCCCTGGTTGGTGTCCTTCGTGGGCTTTTGGTCTGTTTGCTGTCCCTTGGCTCCTGCGGTGCTAGGGGCTCCTCTTCCTGGCTGTCGTGCTGCCTGGGTGGGACTCACTGGGTCTCAGCGGGGGCCTCGAGCACTGGTGGAGGCCTTCCTGCACGTTGGTGTCCACTGGGGCTTGGTGCCAGCTCCCGTCATCACTCTGCGTGTTGGTGTTCAGGCTCTAGTGATTCTGGTGGCCTTGATGGGAGTGGAGGTATCCTCATGGCACGGAGGACACCTCCACATTTTAGGTATTTTCCTCTTTGTGTTTGAAACAGGAGTGAATAGTAAGGGAAAAACATAGTAGGGCAAACCTACATACTGAGTTTCTCTACTATGATTTAAGAGCCTTTAATAACAGGAGGAGAATCTGGTTTTAAAAAAGAGTTTTGCATCAACATTTCACAGATGGTTCTCTTTTGGGTTTACACTTAGTGGCTCAGTCATCAATTTCAGTGGGAGAAAGAGATAAAAAAATGTTGAGTCTCATCTCCATTAGTCAGTCTCTCTGTCTGGAGACAGCAGAGAGAGATTGATGGCCCGGCGAGAATAAACAGCTGGAACTTATGGGAGCCGTCTGTCTGTGTCAGAACCAGCCTTGAATTCACAAGGATGAAAGTCAAGTCATGACTTGGAGGGTTAAGGCCAAAAAACATGCAGTGACACATGAGCTTATCATTGAATTCACAAAGCGACCCAGGGACAAATCGATGGGGCCGTGGGAGATAGCAAACATTACACCTAATGGCAATTTAAATGAATGAATAAAAGAGATGTGCTTGAGTGAAAAACCTTAATGCATGTGAGCATGTATGAATCTGCATGAGATTAAAGCAAAAAGCTGCTCCGAGTCATAAAATATAGACACATGGCTGCAAAGAGACATGCAGTCTAAATCATAGTGACAGAGCTGTATGAGTAACTCCATCCTATCAAAGAACACTCAGGGGACAGGCACACTTCGCTTAGGCATCATTTGCATTTTTCCCACAATGCTCGTGATTTATGCACCTTAAATAAAAACCATCATCCACTGGCGGTCTCTAGCCCAGAGTAATTTAATTAATGGGCACATCAACTCCCATATGCGGAACATGCCTGGGAGTTTGCTTGTCGATCAGCATCTGCCACCCCTGCAACAAAATATGATTCCAATCAATGCTGTAATGGTTTTGAGGCCGAGCAGCTAATCAGCCTGGCAGGAGCCATGCAATGGCAGGAATGATGGAACATTTGGTGTTTGTTAGAGTGTGTGTGTGTGTGTGTGTGTGTGTGTGTGTGTGTGTGTGTGTGTGTGTGTGTGTGTGTGTGTGTGTGTGTGTGTGTGAGAGAGAAAATACTGATGGAGATTTATTTCTGTTTCGTGGGTCTGAACCAACCCAATAATCCAACCAGTGAGGTTCTTACCATATAAAGCGAATGTTTATGAATGTGATGAACAGGACAGCCTCTGTTGCTGCTCTACAGACTCCAAAGGACGAGGTGGGAATCAGGTGTGTGTCTCTAAAAGCTGAGTAGAAGTCAAACCAGTGCAGCTGAACCTGAGCTGGCTCTTTGCTGTTCCTGTTCTTGCTCCATCTCAGACCCGGGCCATTAGATTACCCACCATGCAGAGCAAACACAGAGTGAGATGATGAGCAGGTCACAGAGATCTCCACTGTAACACAGCCTTTTTTCCCGTTTTGGAAATTTGTGATCTCTGGCCCCAACAACCAGTGCAGTTATCAAATTTCATGCAGCTCCCCTTGAAGCCAAAAAGCTCTATAATCCTTTTCACATTCGAATCAGCCCTCTTCAAGATCTGTAAACAGACCAGCATCTAAAATCTTTACCGGTTCTGTTTTAATTGCCCCCACATCACTCCTGTTACATACGAGACGCTACAGGACAACTTCAAGGGTAAAGATTGAATGATATGATATCCCGGACAGCTCAGAAACAATTCACCTTCTTTTCCTGTAATAATAGCCAAACACTTAGGTCTAAAGAGCAAATCAGAGACGTAAAAAAAGAGCATTCTGGTGATGAGATCACAGTCTCAAATTATTCGTGATGGAGCATCGTAGTGAAAATCAATCTTTTCTCCGTTCTATTCATTAAGAAAATTGAGACAGATGCCCTGTGAGAGATCAACCTTTATAGGCACTTCTCTGGTATGCAGCAGTGGACGTTATCGTTTACATTTGTTTGACATAAGTTCTAAAACTATGTCGGCATATTAGAGATGAGATAAAGCAGGCCCTTAATGCCTGCCTGAATGATATCATAAATGCAAGCTTTCGAAAAGCTCGGTGGGCTCATTGAGACTTTGCTTCATATGCCTGCTAATAAAAAAAGACCAGTGCCCATCTGTACGGTGCATCTGTTCCCTGAAATCACTCCGACACTTCAGGAAGCTGACACAGCAGTCGCCATCGTCACTGACAGAGCTGGTTTACACTTTGGCAAGCAAATCAAGAGCTGTCTTTGTCTAACAACCCTTAGATGACACCAGCAGTCGTCTCATTTATGCAGTGGATCTGGATCAAATGAGTTCATCATTTCTCACAACATGCAACAGCCAAATTGGCACACATGAGACGCAACATCTGGAAACGTAAAGCGGGGTCAAATCCAGGGATTAAATTGGGCCAGGGCTGTCCGGGGTCACTGGGAGATGTTGGACTTCACCATATCTGTCTTCGACAATTTTATAACTTTGAATTGTATCATTTTAATCTTATGGAAATGCATTAGTTCCAAAGTCATGCTGACTGTAGTGAAAAAGGCTCTTGCTTCAGTGGACCTGCTCTGCTCCTGTGGCTCTTTATAGATTTATCCAGCTGCCTTCTACCACGGCTGCTCTCCAGGCCACGACCCCGCGGCCACGAGTGACCAGAGAAACAAAAACCTAACTGTATGCTACACTTCACCTGACCCAACAGTGAGCTCAGCTACCACATTCTGCCCTCCACCCAACCAAATGAATCCATGAGCTACTTGACTGGAACTAAAGCTAACTTACTTTCAAACTGTATTCAGATGTTGAAAACCATGCAGTGAGAGGACCTCAGTCACAGGTCGATCCTTCTGCCCTCAGAGAAGAGCCTTTAAATATCCAACTGTAGGAACACTGCACAACAGGTGAGGACCTGATTGCAGTTTACTGGAACAATGATTAATGGTCCAAGTTGTGCTTATCTATAGTGATGTCTGTAGGTGTTAATGCCAGACATGTGCTGCACCGCAGGTATCACAGCAGCACCACCTGGCCTAATGACCCTGCCTCTTACTAGTCAGCAGGTCTCTGGCTCTATCTTCTTCAAATCAGCTGTGAGGAGGAGGGGTGGGTGGGTGAGAGGGTTGGGGCGGTGGTGCTTGTTGATGTGTTTAGCCCAGCACACACTAACCTGGAAATAAAGGTGTTAGATCACCACTGCATCATCCCAGAGGTGCCACATTACTACAGAGTCCACACGGGGAAGGCGTAAATGTGAAGGTGCAATTTTTTTACAAGCAGATTTGATTTGTTTGGGTCATTGCCGTCATTGCTCATCTGCATTGTTGAATGTGTTAAGTTTGGAACCACTCTCATGCCACAATCACCTGATTAAAATTTGGTGTGTTATGGGCATGTCACATTGATGATTTATCTGTGGCTATTAATAGGAGCTTTGGGGGAGTGGGTGTAATTGCATTCTTGTGATGAGTGACTGCGAAGGCTAGGAGCAGTAGAAATAGAGGGCATTAAAGTGACTCATATATTCTGCACTACTGTAGCTGGTGGCAGCACATTTGGTCACTTTATAGGGACAATTATCAACATTGTTCTCTCTTTGTTATCTAATGTCAGAGAAATAAACAGTTACAGTGGCCAGTCTGGGATGTCAGGATTTAGAATTGAGGCTTTGTTCAACACCTCATCCACTGAAAAACTTTCTGCTGCATCTGCACCATAAGGAGCCACACTATCAGCCTACATGTGTCTCTTTTCTGCTCCAGTTATCATCACCTAAGAATTGTTGGTCCAGAGGAAAAAGCCCTCCAAAGGATTGACTGGACCTGCCGTTTGATTGAAATTGAAAAGTTCTCAGACACAAATGTAATCACTGCAAGTGTTGGACATTTTACTTAAGTGCCGCTACTCATGGAAAGCTAATAATTACTACAGCTACAAAGTAATTACATCAGCTCTGGCTGTAGGCAACTCCTGATCCCACAGGTCTTTGGTTTCTAGAAAATAAATTTGAAGGAAAATCTGAAACATCAGCATTTAACAAGCACCCACCCAAAGGCCTGGAGATACTTACAGAGCATCCAGAGATACCTTAGTCCTGGGGAATTCAGACTGCTCTCCAGAAGCCACACTTAAAGAAAAGCTGCAGTATTCAGACATATTTGAACTCTGAGAAAAGTAGAAGTCCTGAACACAGGCCTACTGGTGGCTAATGCTAAAAAAAAGTTCAGAGTTACGAGTACATTTCTCTTTTCTTGGTAACATGAAAACGTGCTGCCTTTCCTCACTGACAGCCTCCTTCACAGAGCACAGTAAAATATAATCCCTTACAGTACCCATCATCGAAAAGAGCACCCATTAGATCCATGTTGGGTTTGGACCAAAGAACAGGCCCCTTCAAGCTTCATTTCGTCAGGTAATGCTGAAAGTGATCAAAGTGCCCTCAGGATGTAGGCCTTCCTAAATTTATTTATTATGTATTTATCTATTATTACTGGGCTTCATTCTGGGTTAATGCTCCTGAGACAGACTGGGTCATTTTAGAGGCACGGTCATGTCATTTATCTGCTCTGCCTGCCTTGGTATATTCATCTCATCCATTAGGATCCTCTAACCCGACTGTCCTTGCTACTCTTAGAAATTAGATTCAATTTTGCAACTTCAAATATCTTTCAGTTTTCTCTCTGGGTGCTCTTTCCACCTTCCATAGTGGATTCGACCTTTTCACAGTGGAGAAGAGGGAAACTGAAGTATTTCACAGCCCTCTATGATGGTGACCACTTTTCCAGCTTTGACACTTTATGGAAGAAATATGATCCGGCCTGTTCTAATCTCTTCAGGTACTTTCAGATCTGTCACTTTGTGCTGAAATAGTCAGAGGTGTTATAAGGGAGAGAAAAACCTCAGAGCAGATTTCTATGGGAAAGAGCCTGTTATATCAACTGTAGACTGCAGTGTAGAGATTGTCAGTCGCAAGGTTTCACTTTATTCTACTTATTTAGTCCAAAACATGCAAAATGAACATTGTGTTGCATATAATAACTAAAAGCACATGAAACCATAAGCTCATTAGGAAAGTATCCACCGAGGTCATAGAATCAGGTGAACAGTAGGTTACCTGAAGAGTCGCCCTCTGCTGGCCATTAAAATAATGCCTAGGCTTCACCTTTAGACTCCGAAGCTACCTCCATCTTTGAAATACTTTGTGGTTATGTGACACATGCTTCACACACTTAAAACCAAAAAGACAATC
Organism: Archocentrus centrarchus; assembly: GCF_007364275.1. Classification (NCBI taxonomy): domain Eukaryota; kingdom Metazoa; phylum Chordata; class Actinopteri; order Cichliformes; family Cichlidae; genus Archocentrus; species Archocentrus centrarchus. The sequence goes on along the minus strand of NC_044367.1, from coordinate 28,640,506 downwards.
ATCTGTTTTATAACTGCTGAACTGGGACCAATGGTATTGTTGCAGTTTGTGTCAATGAGCACCAACATACGCTCACCAGGCACATTATTAGGTACACCCTGCTGGTACCGGGCTGGCCCCCATTTTACTTCAGAGGTGTTTTAATTCTTAATGGCACAGATTCCTGAACAGTTGCTAGAAAGCAGGATGGAGCCATGCTTTCGTGTCATTTAAGCCAAATTGTGACCCCACCATCTGAATGTCACAGCAGAAGCTGAGTCTCAACAGACCAGCCAGCATTTTTCCAACCTTCTGTTGTCCAGTTTTGTGAGTCTGTGTGAACTGTAGCCTCAGTTTGTGTACATGTTTTGAAAATGCAGCAATTGTGTAAGTGTGTTAAAGGGCAGGCTGTGCAACCTGATTTTAATAAATTTGGTTACAACATCAAACTTACTGCATGTAGACCGTACAGTGAACTAGATACTGGCTCCGTGCTCCGTCCCCTTTGGTGTGGTGACAGCATCACACAAACAAAGCTTCTGCTGCCACAACCTATTATTTGTTACATTTCATTTGCACATTTTATATCCATCTGGTCAGCTGGTGCATCACGTAGTCAGAAAGCTTAGTGATGTGACAGCAGCAACCGTTGGCTCATTAACAAGCAGGCTAGTCCATAATGTGGCATTTCATTCCTTAGCTGGTCTCAAATGGACCATCTGTGTGTTCAGTGTGAGGTTTGTGAAGGACAGAATGACACAAGTAAGACTTTTGAGAGAATATATTATTATCTTTGAAGAGTTCTGGATGTTTGGTTTGTGTGATTTGGCATCTGGTGCTACTTTCAGAGAGGATTTACTGCAGTAAATAATTTCCCCAGCAAAATTAAACTTTACTTCTACTGCTGAAAAACTCACTGAATGAACAAGGGGAGGAGATACTCAGAACACAGTGAACGAGTGTGTATGTGGGCGTGGCACATAAGACACAGGTAGGCATGCACAAAGTAAACCTTGACAAAAAAAGGATTGTAGACAGAGGGCAGTAAAAAAGGGACTCATACAGGTGTCCTGGCTCCAGTCCAGCTCCACAGGGTCAGCTTTCACATGCACACAATATTTTAGATGCTGTTCGGTTTGAGTGTTAAAGTCATACTTGGCACACACCTCCATATACCTGCATCTGAAGATAGATACAGTTGGCATCTTTGGGGTCCCTTGCCTATGATTGCTTAGCAGTGTTGCTGGACCTGAACCAGCAGCTTGATTTTGGTTATTTCACTGTTGGAAATATCAAACTTTCCACATTTAAGCCAGAGGACTTTAACCCGGAAGAGTCCCCTCACCTGGCCCTTTGTTCTCTCTGTCTCTGTCTCTCCCTGTCAGATCCTAGCTGTGATGACTTCACTTTCTCCACGACTGTGCCATCTCACCTTTGACCTACAGAATCTCCCCTGGCTGATTGTCTATAGGGAGCACAATGAGTTCAGAGTTCATATTGCTCTTTGTTACAGCGCTTAGTGACTCTGTGACAACAATAAAAACGAAGCAGCGTCAAAGACACAGCAGTCCATCATGAAGACAGCTACAAATGTAGAAGCCAAGTAACATATTTCAGCTTTTAGGCACAGCTTAAGGTACAAATTATATTTAATAATTGCATAATTTTATTTCATAGTTGTGAGACAGCAGTTCTGTGTAGAAGCTTTGATTTTGGTTTGTAGCCACCGACTCTGCAGCTAACCACAACAACTTGGTCATGTTTAGGAAAAGATCCTGATTTAGGTTAAAACTCGCCTGTTTGCAAATGTAACCCCGTGTAGTGAAAAATGACAATACGAGCTACCTGTAGTGTTCAAATCTGAAGCCAACGGGTCCTGTTTTGTCATTGCAGATGCAGAGTTGTCAACATAAACTTGTTGGAGTCATGTTAAGTGTAGCTTCCAAGACAAAAACACCAGCACACCACTGGAACAGCAGTAGAAGAGGTAATTCAGTTCAAGTTTATTTATATAGCACCAAATCACAACAGTTGCCTCAAGATGCTTTATACTCCAAGGTGGAGACTCTGCAGTATTCTGGAGAAAACCCCAACAATCAACAAACCCATCTGAGCAAGCACTTTGCAACAGGGGGAAGGAAGAACTCCCTTTTAACAGGAAGAAATGACTGAGGGTGTGTGTGTGTGTGTGTGTGTGTGTGTGTGTGTGTGTGTGTGTGTGTGTGTGTGTGTGTGTGTGTGTGAAGGGAAAGAGAAAAAAAAGAGAGGAGACAGGACAAAACAGATTAAAGGAGAGAGAAATAATTTAATGTCATGCTGCAGTGGTACAGAAGTGCTCAGTGCATCATGGGAACCCCCCAGCAGCCTAGGCCTATAGCAGCATAACTAAGGGAGGGTTCAGGGTCACCTGATCCAGTCCTAACTATAAGCTTGATCATAAAGGAAAGTTTTAAGCCTAATCTTAAAAATAGAGAGGGTGTCTGTCTCCTGAATCCAAGCTGGGAGCTGGTTCCACAGAAGAGGGGCCTGAAAGCTGAAGGCTCTGCCTCCCATTCTACTCTTAAGTATCCTAGGAACCACAAGTAATGGACAGATAAAGCTGGGTATCATCTGCATAGCAATGAAAATGTATGCAATGCCTTCTAATAATACTGCCAAAGGGAATCATGTGTACTGTAAACAGAATTGTTCCTAGCACAGAACCCTGTGGAACTCCATAATCGACCTTAGTATGTGAAGAAGACTCCCCATTTACTTAAACAAATTGGAGTCTATTAGATAAATGTGTTCTAGTCTCTGTATTAAAATGTTATACCCAACAGTACTGAATGCTGCACTGAGGTCAAACAGGACAGAGGTCATGAGAAGGTCATTCATAACCTTCATTACAGATGTTTCAGTATTATGATGGATTTTATTTGTGAAGAGATTCATAAATTCATTTCTAATCAAAGCTCAACAGATCTGTCAGCCTGGCTACAGTGCAGTGAAAATAAATCCTGGGGTTGTTCCTGTTTCAATCAGTGATGGCTAAGATGTCCTAGCTTTATTGAGGACGTTAGAGCAACAAACTATTTTCAAAGGCCAAACAAAGATCTTCTAGATTTCTGCAACACCATTTCCTCTCCAGCGTACGGGTTATCTGCTTTAAGCTGCATGTTTCTGCGTTTGTGAGTTACACCAGGGAGTTGTTTCTTTTTCAGAGGAGCCATGTAACAAACACATGAACAGCTATTTCTGAAGTGTTTGGCAGAAATTTTAATCATTTCAAATTTTTGCCTCAATTTTCCAACACAAGTTCTGTTCCATCAAGGAATCCTATCCTCCTATCGACTGACTGCAGAAACAAAGCTGCGAAGAGAAAACCAGCTCTTCACTTTTTCAGATGCATCTGCCTCTCAGTTCTTGACCGAAATGCCGACAACAACAGCTGAGTGTGACGCTACACACTATCGCAAATGAAAGACAATCCTGCATGTACTCTAGAGCTCCATCTCTACATTGCACCACACAGTGCAATCACAAAACTAAAGTGGAATGAGCAACCTACTCTGGAAACTAAATGAACTGCTGCTACTACTACTACTACTACTACTACTACTACTACTAAATAAACTACATCATGAGCCACTGAAACAAAACAAAATTAAATGCAAGACATCTGAAGAAAAACAAAAACCGACTGAATATATATATATATATATATATATATATATATATATATATATATATATATATATATATGTACCGCTTCCTCCAACACAACACATGCACTGGATAAAAGTGTGCAAATCCTGAAGATTCAACACACTGTTAATACATATAAAATATCCATCTGTCTTCTTCTGCTTATCTAATTCAGGGGCACGGGGGGCTGAAGCCTATCCCAGCTGTCATAGGGTGCCAGGTGGGGTACACCCTGGACAGGTCACCAGTCTATTGCAGGGACAGTCAACCATTCAAGCTCACCTTCACCCCTAATGCCCAATTCAGAATGAGCAGTTTAACATGCATCTCTTTGGACTGTGGCTGAAGCTGGAGTGTCCAGAAAGAACCCACGGAGGCTCAGGGAGAACACGCAGACTCCACACAGAAAGGCCCCACTCGGGTCCCAGGACCAGGGCAGTGCTGACCACCACACCACCATGCCACATTTACAGTCTTCCCATTTAAATTAACCATGAACAGGGTCCAACTGTGACATCTGCTGACCAAAAACAACAATGCATGCAACAAATACAGATGATTTCACTGAATCTGTACATATTAAAAACTTTAACAAAGTCCTTTTCACACTGCACAAAGCCACATTTATTTGTCTTGCAAAAACATAATCAGAAGTCGGTGAAATCAGTGAATGGGCACGGGATGTGTTCATGTATTAACACCTCTCTTCAGTCACTGTCACTTAAGCCTAGCAGCAGAGGGAAATCAGGCTATTGGTGATCTGTTTTTCAGTGATGGAAATGAGGAAACAGCTGGTGAACAAAAAATGGTCTTCGGTGAGAATTATTTCCAGAAAGTTTTAGGGACTAGTTTAGCCTTGTATAACCCTGTGAACATAAGTATTTTCCCATTGTGAATTATGCTGCGCTGTGTTATACATCGATATGTATCTATTCCTCTCATAAAGGAAGTCATTATACTTTTCAGGAATCTGAAAATCACTCGAGTCATTATCAGATTCTTAAGCGTGACACTGGAATCATTGGATATTGGAAGCACGTTCGTATTTGACTGTGTGAACTGGCTCAGGTAATGCGGTGAGAAGCCCCCACGAGAGGGCTGCAGGGATCAAACTGAAGGCAAAATAAGCTGCACTGCATCCTCCACCCACACACTCGCCGTGCTCACTCACACGTGTGTACTCCAGTCATGTCTGCTAGGGGATGGATGCGTACAGTTAGTGTGCGTCTGATCAGCACAAATATGTGTGTGTGTGTGTTTCCAGTGCACGGTCTCCATCATTCATGTCTCTCCCTGTCACTCCTTCGCCCCCTTTTTTTGTTCATTTTCTCAGTCCCTCCCACCTTGTTTTGATCTTTTTCTTCTTTTCTCTCCCACTCGCTCTCAGTCACAAAAACATGCACATGCACCCATCTATCCGCCCACGCACACAGTTGGCACGGGCGAGTCCCCGAGAAGCAGCACGGTTTGGCATGGGGTTATGCAAAGAAATACGAAAATCGTTGCGGCACCACTGCCTAATGGTGTCTCCATGGCAACTAAGGGAGCAAGGCCCTGCGATGCAGCGTGAAACAAAGAATTTTAAACTTTGAGCTCTATAGTGCTCTCGCATTATTGCCATATGATATAACATACTCATCAGTGCATGATGCTTAGTATGGAAAATGCCTCCTGTGCTGCACACAGTAATACAATAACCCTGTGTGGCATTCAGTATTCCCCTCTTTTCCTTCTGAAGGAGCTTTTGTGTTGCCAAAAGCAGAAACTCTAATGGAAAGGATGCTATGCAGCATTTATTACTCTTTTTTGTTGAGGCCATATTATATTTGCAAAGGGAAATATTCAAACTCCATGTCCTGCGTTTTGCATTATACTGTACACACTATCCTAAATGATCACATTTCATGTTTCATGCTGGACACTGCTCTGCATGACACACCTCCAGGACAGTGGGGGCAAGAGGCTAATGCAGAAGCAGCTCTTTGAAACATCAGAGCTGTTCTCACATAAAGAAAAGCATTAGTCATGTTGGCAAGTTCCCTAAAATGACATATTTGAACAGCCATCGCAGTAATAATGACTCTGCTCTGTGCGGTGTGACTGGAGGGAGCCCAGGTGGATGGATGAGTCAACAAAACATCAGATAGTTGTTAATTCCCCATTTTGGACCTCAGCTCTTCCTCCACCCTGAGATACTGGTTATTCCTGTTGCCATAGCAATCAATCACGTTTTCCCAATTAATGACAATGTGATGATGAAATACTGTTTTCAGCTGCAGTTAAGGTGCTTTTCTAACATTAACCAAGCTGTTACTTCCATCCAAATACCAAACGGCCCCAGGCTGCCAGAAAATAGTTTTATATGAATGAAACAGCATCTTAGCATCCGGAAGCATCAGGATGTTAAACGAATTTTAGAATCAGGACAAACTTCGGTCAGACGACCACGTTTGGTCAGATCCTCTCAGGGTTAGAAAGGTAACACTGAGGATGAAGCAGAGATGAAGCTGGTAATTCTGTGATAATCAGGTTAATGTTCTCTGTGTGCTACATCATCATCATCATCTGCATGACGTACCTTAAGCTTAAACTCTGAGAAGCTGAGTGCAGTACAGTCATAACAATATAATTTGTTGTTTTCCTCCTAATAAAAAACCTTCAACATCCTACATGGTTTTTTTTTTCTGCAGTGTACACACACACACACACACACACACACACACACACTCAGCTCTTTATGCTGCCTCATCTTTTGACTTTGTGCCCAGCAGAAGCATGAAGGTGTGTCAGTTAACTGCTGCTGCAGCTAAAGGGAAAAAGCATCACAGTTGGAGCAGCTTATTCAGGTGAAACTTTTAAGAAGCCCAAGCAGAGCTTTCAAGTAGCACGGAGTTTGTTCTGTTTCAGTGCATGAGTCATTTGGCTTTAATGCTTTACCTGTGGCTCAGAGGCTGAGCTCCAGCACTGGCTCAGGATGCAGTGCAACTTATTGACTGCCCAGGGACACAGAGAGAGATAAAAGTAGAGCTACAGCGGACTGAGAGCGCTGGTGAGTGGCAGACAGACAGAGTGAGAGAAGGGGAGGCCAGAGCAGAAGAAGAACAGAAGGCTTTCTTCTTCTCTTATTTTTGTTTTGGGTGCAGTTCGAGATTCTCTGTCGGGAGAAGCGCGTCCTCTGAAGAGGCGGCTGTTCAGAACTTCAGTGGCCTCGGCCTGTGTCCTCACGCACGCCTGTTTTTGGATAAGCGCTCCAAACGAGAGCTGATGGTGTCAGTTGGACTCTGATTGGAGTCAAAACCATTATCCCACAAAGCCATTATCTCATTAGAGAGCACTGACAGTGGCTCACACAAACACACACATCCAACAAAACGGACACATCTGATACGAGCGGCTCCTCATCTGCAGCAAGTGGGATGCCTGGTCCCACACTGCCTAGTGACTTACTGTACGTGCCAGGCCTCCATCTGTGTGTCAGAACGGTTCGTGCATTCATCCAGAGCTCTGGAACATTATCCTCATCGACCATCCTAAGCAATGCCCTGCCACAGTTTTCATCCAAGCCAGCTGCTGAAATGACGATCCATAACAAATGAAGTCTTCAGACGAACACATTCCTTTGCAGTAAGGTTCCCGAGGCTGCGCTGCATTAGAACAGGAATAAAGACGTATGCCAGCGCCTCTCAGAGCAGAGGCACTTCTCTCCTTCCATCGCTCCAGTAACTGGTCACTGTTGGGCTGTGACAATATTTTTCCCTAAGCTGTGAAAATTGACCTAAGCAGCCCCCAAACCCGGAAATCTGAGCACTCTAAACTTGATTAGTTACTGTAGCAATGCAAAGAAACCGGAATCATTGTTTTCAAAAACCTCTTAACTGTCTGCAAATCTTTACAGGCGAATAACCATTAAAAGCTCCCCGCGTTCTTTCACACGTGTGACTGCAAGCCCAGTTACATTAACTGCTACTTGTCACAGTCATTATGGAGTTTTCTAATATGCCGTACAGCATATGGAAATGATTAGCATTACAATGCAGCTACACGTGCAGACAGAGAGAGGCTGTAGGAATCCTTCACTGCTGTCATTGGTTCCCTCTGATTTGGTTACATCCGACGACTGTTTGCAGTGTTTGATTGTCGGCGACTGCTGTCGAGAGGATCCGATGAGAACCGCTAAGAGCGCTCAGAAGGGTTCTCGTATCTTTAACACGTGTAAAACAACACCCACCGGCTCGTTTTCCAGTCTTCATCGGCTACACCTGGGAAACCATTACTTAATTCATGAAGGAACTTTGAAAGTGCATCAAGCAGAAACACGACGGCACAGCTAATACAGAAAAAAACAAACATGGCAAAAACACAGGCCACACCAGTCATCGTCAGGAAACAGCAAAAAAAAACCCTTTTGTGCAATAAACTTGTCACAGTGACAGCTTTGTTTTCATCTGTCTGATTCCTGCTTCGTCCTGATTCCCTCTAAGGCTGCAGAGAGCGATGAGCCCAGCAGAGCCGTTATAGATACACACCACGTTACTGCAACCCAGGTTCATATACTACCAGGTTTGGTGATATCAGATCAATACTAAATAAATATTTGCACAGCAGCTTAACAGAACATAAGCCTGGTATATTTGCTCGTGTACATATAGTCTATTCATAGGTCTTGATATTAATATACATCAGCCTTTCAAAATATAGGAGAGTAATGGCATCATCAGGCTGCGAGCCAAAATGGCAGGTGGTGGATCTACTTCTGATACTAATGCAGAAGATCGCTGCAAAGTGCTTCATATGCACAGAGACGGTGACTGTTAGTGTTTCATTGCACTGCTGCACACTTTGTGCAGAAGAGTCGGTGAAGGTGAGCACAGCCTGTGATGAATCTCAGTGGAGTTGCCTGTTTAATACCTTTTAAACACGTGTGCCAATCACGGAGGTGCATTAAAGCACATTAAGGAAATGAGAGGTAAGAGCAGATCGTGTCCTCTAAGAAGCTTAAATGTTTTTGGCATGCATAAAAATCAAAGCCTTAATTGTGTTCCTTGAAGATTTATGTGAAATTATAGCAGCACAGGATGCACAAAGTTACGTTAATAGCTCAGTTTCTGCATGTGTGCTGTAGACCATAAACCCTTATCTGTAGTCACTGCATTCATTCAAAGAAAGTAAGAATAAGTTAATATAGCATATTTCTTTACAGCATATAGAGTTACATTTCGATGGCAGTGTAAGATGCATCGTTGTTTTTTGGATATTGCTGTTACATCTTATTTTGGTGTAATAAATATGGCAGAACAGATATGTTCCTTCATCACGGTTAGACTGAGAGTGGGAAGGAAACTCAGAGCAGCTAGTAATTTTAAGATTTTGTAGGCTTGACCTATCAGTCAAAAAACTTTCAAGCTCTGCATATGTGTGCTCAAGTACATACTCTATTGATCCGTGAACAAATTGAATTACATATGGGCTATGCTTTGTGAGCGTGGAGCATGGATTGAATTCAGTGCTTGCCCCGGGCTGTGCCATTTAAAGTGCTTCTAATATCGAGTCCCCTGGTTGCTTTGCAGCGCTGCAATACTTGTTTTTTTCTGTTCACTGTTAACATTACGGCAGCGAAACTGTGAGTGGATGCATTCTGCTACAGTACAGTCGCACCTCAGCAGGTGAGATGGACCTTTGACACATGCACGCACAGCTTAGAGCATTATACACAGTGATAATATACAGAGTGCATGTATGAGGGAAATCCTGTAAAATTAGTGAGCAGTACCCGAGGGGAGGGCATGGCACAGCCAGAAGTTGGCAAATTTAAATTATGTCATTTAATTAATAACTTAAGAGCCCTGGCTGCTTAGCATAGTGGCATTATGTGCACAGTTATACATGTTTGGCAATAACAATGCTATAGGTTATAGGTGATAATTCCCTGAGGATAAGCACACCTGCATCTGCAAAAACACCACACAGCCTGCTGGTTGTTACTTTGGATTGCAACCATCTGCTTAAATACTGTGGAGTGATGGATGAAGAGCCTCTTTACCTGAGCCCACGCTGTCTGTGGCTGAATAACATAGTGTCTCTGAGTGTGTCTGCAGTGCAGCAATAAATGTGAACATCCACAGCATCTCCTCTAACTGGCTGCTGAGGCTCTGAGCTTCACCAAGCAGCTGATTTACACCAGTAGGTGAGAACCTGGGAACCCAGGTTGTAAATCGTCACCAAGTCACCACCCACAGTGGAACGCCACCCAATACCCAATGACGAGACAGCGCTGCGCCCTGGACGAGTGTTTCCCAAAAGAGAGTGTGTGCGCTTATGTGTGAGATCGCAACCACAGCCAGCAGAGGAGCGACAAATGATAGCGCTGAAAGGGAAACGCACCCACAACGGTACAAACATGCACGCACACACATGCACTCTTTCTCCTCGAACACAGACTAAAAGCACTTCATTCACAAAACAAAGCACAAGCTGCCCACACGGAGCTCACCCCACTGAAACTTTACATTAGACACATACAACTGCCCCCACACCCACATGTACGCACTCAAATACACAGTGTAGTGCACTCTACACACAGCGCTGTCACAGGATCTCAGTGTTATCATCTCTGCTGCACCACACTCCCTGTATACAGTACCTCTGCACTCTTT